>NC_069505.1:235614252-235721752 GCF_027579735.1 Bombina bombina | reverse complement strand
AACCTTTTTGTAGCAAGTACCCCTGTAGGCATTCATTTGATTTATGTGTACCCCAGCTGTAGCACAAATATTATTGATCTTTTACATGAGCAAAAATGGAAATCATGTGTATCACTTAATTTCACAAGCGTGTATAAGATACGTAAATAAAATATATAGGAATCAGAAATTTATTTTGTTTTCCAAGATGTAAAATTTGGCAATATTACAACCGAGAATAATCAACGCATAAAACACAGATATATATAGTCAATTAATATTTATAATTATAAGTAATTACTGTGCTTCTTACATTTAAAAAAGAGGAAAATAAACTATTTTCTGCAGGATGAGGAAAGTAATATTGATGGTACCATTTCATAAACCGTTTATCTGTCTTGTTTTACTGCGGCCCAATTAAGGCATTTTACCGATTTCACAATGGCACTTGTCTCTGTGACCCTTGGTCACAGTAATACAGTTTCTCTGTTCATATCAGTGAAGCTCATTTCCAGCCCTCATATGTCACTAACAAGCGAGAATCTAAGGTTTTACTAATTTGAGGTGAATCAGTGATTGAGCAGTGGTCTAGGCAAGGAAATACACTCTGTCCTGTTATGAGTGCTCAAGGGTAAAAATGAGAAGCACAGCTTCCATTGATATGTCATGTTTACAATAGCTACATCAGAAAAATAAATGGCCAGTCCTTGGCGTACCCCTTGCCAATGCCCCTAGTACCCCCAGGGAGAAACTAGGATGTAGATGATCCAATTATATAGCTCATCTTGGAGTGTTTTTATAAAAATGTATAGTTTTGCTTATTTATAATAACATTGTGCTGATTTTCAGACTCCTAAACAAGCCCCACAATGTCATATGTATACGTGCGTTTACGGATTCCTGCTGGCTCCTGTTTGTTATCTGTCTTTTCATTTGCAGGGAAGGGGGGAGGGAGGGTCTGCTCTTTTTGTTTACCCCCAGCCCCTTTCAGTGCTTATCAACAGTGCTAAACTGGGAGCATCTAAGGAAGTTTTTAAAAGGGTTTTATACTCTATTTTTAGCATCTGTGCATATTCTTCTTTATAATAGTGTCTATTACATTCAGTTATATCAAAATTGGTGTATACTGTCCTTTTAAATCAAAGTAAATATGACAAGAAAAAGATTGTGCAAATAACTTACTTGTTGTCTTACAAAATTAGCACTTAGAAGTTCGCAGTGTAGCCCCCAGTGTTTTAAGAACAGAGGGTTTTCAAAACCTAAGTTTTGATTATTTCAGTTCTGAGCATGAGCAAATCTGACACCCTGTTATCTTGTCTGTTCACTAGCCTAGAGCTTATGACATCATGCTAAGATAAAACTTCCTGCAGAGGCTCCTCCTCCTTGTAGGGCTTTGACAGGAAGCACAAATGTAGTGTAAAAGGTAAAATCCATTTAAATAGATGAATAATATTGCAATTATTTTTATTAAGTATAAGCAACTGCTTAGTGCTTTATATAGTAAAACGATGAAACGGACTGTTTAATAGCACTTTAAATATACTATGTGGTCTATTTATCAAGCTCCGAATGAAGCTGGCTCGCCAGAAATGCAAGTTATGAAGCAGCGGTCTAAAGACCACTTCTCCATAACCTGTCCGTCTGCTCTGAGGCGGCGGACAGGAATCAACCCGGTCGAATACGATCGGGTTGATTGACACCCCCTGCTAGCGGCCAATTGGCCGCATATCTGCAGGGGGCGGTATTGCACCAGGAGTTTGCTATAGCGGATAATGTCCATCCGTGCAATGATAAATTAACCCCTATAAGTGAATTTTAAAACTTTAGGAAAATTATGTGTAAGATCATAAGAAACCGCAGATAATTAGATACACCTGATAGAGAGAGCAGAGGAGGTATAGTTTCTCCAGAATTTAGTAAATAATCTGTTGCACAGATCAAAAATTAAAGGAATAGTTTAGTCAAAATTTAACTTTCATGATTCACCATGTCTATAGACAAAATAACCCCTCTTTCTTTCATGTAATTAGCAAGAGTCCATGAGCTAGTGACGTATGGGATATACATTCCTACCAGGAGGGGCAAAGTTTCCAAACCTCAAAAAGTTTCCCAAACCTCATAAATACACCCCTCACCACACCCACAATTCAGTTTTTACAAACTTTGCCTCCCGTGGAGGTGGTGAAGTAAGTTTGTGCTAGATTCTTTGGATGTAGTAAGAGCTTTGAAATATTATGTTGAAGCTACTAAAGATTTTAGAAAGACTTCTAGTCTATTTGTTATCTTTTCTGGGTCCAGAAAAGGTCAGAAGGCCTCCGCCAATTCTTTGGCGTCGTGGTTAAAGTCTTTAATTCATCGTGCTTATGTGGAGTCGGGTAAATCCCCGCCTCAAAGAATTACGGCTCATTCTACTAGGTCAGTTTCTACTTCCTGGGCGTTTAGGAATGAAGCTTCTGTTGATCAGATTTGCAAAGCAGCAACTTGGTCTTCTTTGCATACTTTACTAAATTCTACCATTTTGATGTCTTTTCTTCTTCTGAAGCAGTTTTTGGTAGAAAAGTACTTCAGGCAGCTGTTTCAGTTTGATTCTTCTGCTTATAATTTCAGTTTTTTTCATTATTAAGATTAAAACTTTTGTTTTGGGTTGTGGATTATTATTTTTCAGCGGAATTGGCTGTCTTTATTTTATCCCTCCCTCTCTAGTGACTCTTGCGTGGAAGTTCCACATCTTGGGTATTTATTATCCCATACGTCACTAGCTCATGGACTCTTGCTAATTACATGAAAGAAAACATAATTTATGTAAGAACTTACCTGATAAATTCATTTCTTTCATATTAGCAAGAGTCCATGAGACCCACCCTTTTTGTGGTGGTTATGATTTTTTTGTATAAAGCACAATTATTCCAATTCCTTATTTTTGATGCTTTCGCTCCTTTCTTATCACCCCACTTCTTGGCTATTCGTTAAACTGAATTGTGGGTGTGGTGAGGGGTGTATTTATAGGCATTTTGAGGTTTGGGAAACTTTGCCCCTCCTGGTAGGAATGTATATCCCATACGTCACTAGCTCATGGACTCTTGCTAATATGAAAGAAATGAATTTATCAGGTAAGTTCTTACATAAATTATGTTTTTAGGTAATACTATAAATATTACTCTTTATATGTTATCGTGCTTTAGTATTATTGGTTTACCTGTTAAGCCATTTGTGAATAAGCCACCTAATTCTCCGAGAATGTTTGCATTGGTAGCAAGGACAAAAGACAGCAGGAGAAAGCAGACCACAGCCTTCATTTTGCACAAAATTATTAATGTCCCCTAGAAGAAGAAAAAATATATTAATGTGTGTTTTATAGGGAAAAAAATATCTTCTACAGGTTACAAAACATGAGACAAAGTTAACCATCATCTCAATGTGCACTGCTTCCTCCTGTGAAAAAAATGTAAAAATACTTGTCTTGTTCCCTTTAAACTCGTGTTTCTTAAAGCAGCTGTATTATTGGTTCGTGTGATGTTAGTGTATATATTTATATATATATATATATATATATATATATATATATATATATATATATATATATATATATATATATATATATATACACAGTATATCTAGCAGAGGAGTTTTCTTGATCTAATGATTCTAAAAAAATGTTCTGATGTACATTAAGTGCAGACATGAGCACCTACATTTTCAATACCTCTTTATGGACAACAACTTGTACTATAGTTACTAACTCAATAATGGAGGCTATTTTTTATTTATGTATGTATATATTTTTTATTTATGTATGTGGCTTTTTTTATGTATGTATTTTTTTATGTATGTATTTTTTATGTATGTATATATTTTTTTCTGTATGTATGTGGATATTTTTTTATGTATGTATATATTTGTTCTATAAGGTACGACGAGTCCACGGATTCATCAGGAAGTGGCAAAGAGCACTACAGCAGAGCTGTCTATATAGCTCCTCCCTTAGCTCCACCCCCAGTCATTCTCTTTGCCCACTCTAAGTACTAGGAAGGGTAAAGTGAAAGAGGTGATAAAATATTAGTTTTTAATTTCTTCAAGCAAGAGTTTTTTTTGTTTTAAATGGTACCGGTGTGTACTATTTACTCTCAAGCAGCAGATGGATGAAGACTTCTGCCTGGAGGATGATGATCTTAGCATTTGTCACTAAGATCCAGTGCAGTTCCCACAGAGGCTGAGGGGTACAAGAAACTTCAGTGTGAGGAGCGTTTTCATGCTATATAGCAGTGAGGTATGTTCAGTCATTTTTTCTGGAGAGACTGTGTATTTCAGAAAGGCTGACAGTATCCCCATGAGGGTAAGGGTAAGCAGTAATCCTAAGAGCTATAGAAAGGGCATTGCTAAGCTTGCATAAGGGGCTAATTAAGAAATGGTTGACACTGATTTTTGAATGTTTGTGGGCAATGTTTTTTTTTTGACATCTTTATTGAGGGTACACTTGGCTTAATTTTTGGGTCTCAGAACCCACATGGCTAGTTTAAAACCACTCTGGTGCGGTTCTTTGAGGCTGTAGAGACATCGAGTGAGATGGGCGGGGCCTATTTTCGCGCCTCAGATGCACAGTTGTTTTCCCGCAGCAAGCTCCAACTCCTGAGGGCCCTTGTGGAAGTTTTGGACCAAATCGAAGCTTTAACCCCATTTTTACTATCCATGAGGGAAGGTAGGCGCCACAGCAGGGCTGTGGCGAGGTGCTGGGGGTGTTTTTTCTGGATTTAGGCCTTATTTCAATCCGGTTTGCACATTAAAGGGTTAAATGTTTTATTTTCTGGTGGGGCAAATTTAACTACACAAATTCAGTCTGCTATCAAAAATTTGGAAAGTTTGGGGTATTTTAAAGCAGTTTTGCAGAACGTGTATGCTTTTTTCTCTTAAAGGTACAGTGCCGTTTTTTAAGATTGTTATTTTGTCACTAAATAAAGTGTTTTCAAGCTTGTTTGTAGTCATTACTAGCCTGTTCAACATGTCTGACATTGAGGAAAGTCAATGTTCAATATGTTTAGAAGCCATTGTGGAACCCCCACTTAGAATGTGTCCCTCATGCACTGAAAGGTCAATAAATTGCAAAGAACATATTTTAGCTACTAAAAGTATGTCGCAGGATGATTCTCAGTCAGAAGGGAATCAGGATATGCCATCTCATTCTCCCCAATTGTCACAACCATTAACGCCCGCACAAGCGACGCCAAGTACTTCTAGTGCGTCTAATTCTTTCACCCTGCAAGATATGGCCGCAGTTATGAATACTACCCTCACAGAGGTTTTATCTAAGCTGCCTGGGTTGCAGGGGAAGCGTAGTAGGTCTGGTGTGAGAACAAATGCTGAGCCCTCTGACGCTTTATTAGCCATATCCGATGTACCCTCACAATGTTCTGAGTTGGGGGTGAGGGATTTGCTGTCTGAGGGAGAGATTTCTGATTCAGGAAAGATGTTCCCTCAGACAGACTCAGATATGACGGCTTTTAAATTTAAACTAGAACACCTCTGCTTGTTCTACCCTGGCTAAGAGTACAACTATACCTATTGAGGACAGTTGTGCTTTCAAAGATCCTATGGATAAAAAATTAGAGGGTCTCCTAAAGAAAATATTTGTTCATCAGGGTTTTCTTCTCCAACCTATAGCGTGCATTGTTCCCATAACTACTGCAGCTGCTTTTTGGTTCGAGGCTCTGGAGGAGGCTCTTCAGGTTGAGACCCCATTAGATGATATTCTGGATAGAATTAGGGCTCTCAAGCTAGCTAATTCTTTCATTACAGATGCCGCTTTTCAACTGGCTAAATTAGCGGCATCTGTTTTGCCATTTTAGCGCGTAGAGCGTTATGGCTTAAGTCCTGGTCTGCTGATGTGTCATCAAAATCTAAGCTTTTAGCCATCCCTTTCAAAGGTAAGACCCTATTCAGCCTGAACTGAAAGAGATCATTTCAGACATCACTGGAGGAAAAGGTCATGCCCTTCCTCAGGATTAGACAAATAAGATGAGGACCAAACAAAATAATTTTCGTTCCTTTCGAAACTTCAAAGGTGGTTCCTCTTCCCATGCTGCAAAACCAGAGGGGAATTTTGCTCAACCTAACCAGACTTGGAACAAAGGTAATCAGGCCAAGAAGCCCGCTGCTGCCACCAAGACAGCATGAAGGGGTAGCCCCCGATCCGGGACCGGATCTAGTAGGGGCAGACTTTCTCTCTTTGCTCAGGCTTGGGCAAGAGACGTTCAGGACTCCTGGGCTTTAGAAATCGTAACCCAGGGGTATCTTCTAGATTTCAAAGATTCTCCTCCAAGGGGGAGATTCCATCTTTCTCAATTGTCTGCAAACCAGACAAAAAGAGGCGTTCTTACGCTGTGTAGAAGACCTACATACCATGGGAGTGATCCGCCCAGTTCCGAAAGCAGAACAGGGGCTGGGGTTTTACTCCAATCTGTTTGTGGTTCCCAAAAAAGAGGGAACCTTCAGACATATTTTAGATCTCAAGATCCTAAACAAATTCCTCAGAGTCCTATCTTTCAAGATGGAGACTATTCAGACTATTTTACCAATGATCCAGGAGGGTCAATATATGACCACAGTGGACTTAAAGGATGCGTATCTACACATCCCTATCCACAAAGATCATCACCAGTTCCTCAGGTTTGCCTTTCTGGACAAGCATTACCAGTTTGTGGCTCTTCCCTTCGGGTTGGCCACAGCTCCCAGAATTTTCACAAAGGTGCTAGGGTCCCTTCTGGAGGTTCTAAGGCCGCGGGGCATAGCAGTGGTGTCTTACCTGGACGATATCTTAATTCAGGCGTCGACTTACCAACTAGCCAAGTCTCACACCGACATCGTGTTGGCTTTTCTAAGATCTCACGGGTGGAAGGTGAACGTAAAAAAGAGTTCACTTATCCCTCTCACAAAAGTTCCATTCCTGGGAACTCTGATAGATTCAGTGGACATGAAAATTTTTCTGACGGAGTTCAGGAAATCAAAGATTTTAACCACCTGCCTAGCTCTTCATTCCATTCCTCGGCCGTCAGTGGCTCAGTGTATGGAGGTAATCGGACTAATGGTAGCGGCAATGGACATAGTTCCGTTTGCTCGCTTGCATCTCAGACCACTGCAACTATGCATGCTCAAGCAGTGGAATGAGGATTATGCAGATTTATCTCCTCAGATAAATATGGATCAAGAGACCAGAGACTCTCTGCTTTGGTGGTTGTCACAGGATCGTCTGTCCTAGGGAATGTGTTTCCGCAGGCCAGCGTGGGTCATAGTGACGACGGACGCCAGCCTATTGGGCTGGGGTGCAGTCTGGAATTCCCTGAAAGCACAGGGTTTGTGGACTCAGGAGGAGGCTCTCCTCCCGATAAATATTCTAGAACTGAGAGCGATCTTCAACGCGCTTCAGGTGTGGCCTCAGCTGGCTTCGGCCAGATTCATAAGGTTCCAGTCGGACAATATCACGACTGTAGCATATATCAATCATCAGGGGGAACAAAGAGTTCTCTAGCGATGATAGAGGTTACCAAAATAATTTGATGGGCAGAGGCTCACTCTTGCCATCTATCAGCAATCTATATCCCAGGAGTGGAGAACTGGGAAGCGGATTTTCTAAGTCATCAGACTTTTCATCCGGGGGAGTGGGAACTCCATCCGGAGGTGTTTGCACAATTGATTCAGCAATGGGGCACACCAGAATTGGATCTGATGGCGTCTTGTCAGAACGCCAAACTTCTTTGTTACGGGTCCAAGTCAAGGGATCCTCAGGCAGTACTGATAGATGCTCTAGCAGTACCCTGGTCGTTCAACCTGGCTTATGTGTTCCCACCATTTCCTCTCCTTCCTCGTTTGCCAGAATCAAACAGGAGAGAGCTTCAGTGATTTTGATAGCACCTGCGTGGCCACACAGGACTTAGTATGCAGACCTGGTGGACATGTCATTTCTTCCACCGTGGACTCTGCCACTGAGACAGGACCTTCTGATTCAAGGTCCGTTCCAGCATCCAAATCTAGTTTCTCTGCGGCTGACTGCTTGGAGATTGAACGCTTGATTTTATCCAAGCGGGGTTTCTCAGAGTCGGTCATAGATGCCTTGATTCAGGCTCGAAAGCCTTTCACCAGGAAAATTTATCATAAGATATGGCGTAAATATCTTTATTGGTGCGAATCCAAGGGCTACTCATGGAGTAAGATCAGGATTCCTAGGATTTTGTCCTTTCTCCAAGAAGGATTGGAGAAGGGGCTATCAGCTTGTTCCTTAAAGGGACAGATATCTGCTTTATCAATTCTACTGCACAAGCGTCTGGCAGTGGCAGATGTTCCAGACGTTCAGTCGTTCTGTCAGGCTTTAGTTAGAATCAAGCCTGTCTTTAAACCTGTTGCTCCGCCATGGAGTTTGAATTTAGTTTTTAAAGTTCTTCAAGGGGTTCTGTTTGAACCTATGCATTCCATAGATATTAAGCTTCTATCTTGGAAAGTTCTGTTTTTAGTCGCTATCTCTTCGGCTCGAAGAGGTTCTGAACTATCTGCATTGCAATGCGACTCGCCTTATCTTGTTTTCCATGCTAATAAGGTGGTTTTGCGTACCAAACCTGGATTCCTTCCTAAGGTTATTACTAATAGGAATATCAATCAGGAAATTGTTGTTCCTTCTCTGTGTCCTAAGCCTTCCTCTAAGAAGGAGCGTCTGTTGCACAACTTGGACGTGGTTCGTGATTTGAAGTTTTACTTGCAAGCAACAAAGATTTCGTCAAACATCTTCTTTGTTTGTTGTCTATTCTGGAAAACGTAGAGGTCAAAAAGCTACGGCTACCTCTCTTTCTTTTTGGCTGAAAAGCATCATCCGTTTGGCATACGAGACTGCTGGACAGCAGCCTCCTGAAAGGATTACAGCTCACTCTACTAGAGCGGTGGCTTCCACATGGGCTTTTAAAAATGATGCTTCTGTTGAACAGATTTGTAAGGCTGCGACTTGGTCTTTGCTTCATACCTTTGCCAAATTTTACAAATTTGATACTTTTGCTTCTTCGGAGGCTATTTTTGGGAGAAAAGTTCTTCAAGCAGTGGTGCCTTCTGTTTAGCCATCTGTCTTGTCCCTCCCATTCATCCGTGTCCTGTAGCTTTGGTATTGTATCCCACAAGTAAAGGATGAATCCGTGGACTCGTCGTACCTTATAGAAGAAAAGTAAATTTATGCTTACATGATAAATTCCACGCCCCGCCCTGTCATTTTAAGACAGATTATATTTTTTGGTTTTAAACTTCAGTCACCTCTGCACCTTTTAGTTTCTCCTTTTTCTTCCTGTACCTTCGGTCGAATGACTGGGGGATGGAGCTAAGGGAGGAGCTATATAGACAGCTCTGCTGTGGTGCTCTTTGCCACTTTCTGTTAGCAGGAGGATAATATCCCACAAGTAAAGGATGAATCAGTGTACTCGTCGTACCATAGAAGAAATTAATTTATCAGGTAAGCATAAATTTACTTTTTTTTAATTTATGTATACATTTTTTTATTTATGTATAAATTTTTTTATTTATGTATATATTTTTTTTATTCATGTACTGTATATATTTTTAGAAACATGCAAAAAAAAAAAAAACATTCTCTAAATACTGATTGAAGCTTATGTGTTTAGCCCCTGCAAAAGAGGGCTTAGCAGTCACATGTTGCTAACAATTACAAGTCACCTTGTGGCTCCCCAGTGGGACTTAAGTTATGTGTTTAACTATTTTGTGAGGGTTAAACACATCAAGCTTTAGTCAGTAACACAAAAATAATATATTCTTACGATTGCATTAGTATGTCCCAGTAGAAATGTCAGACATAAAATGTGCATGGATGTATTTCAGTTTTAAAAAGCATTTTTGCAATATACTTCCATAAGAAAAAATGCTTCTAGTAGAAGTTGTTACTGTTTTCAGTGGCATACCCACATATGCTACGAGTGCCTCGTGCACCAGCATTTAAACATTAAACCTTACACAATTCCATTTTCACCTTACTTTTCCTTTTAATGGGCTATTTTTAGATTCAGAGTGGATTTGATTTAAATCACTAGGCAGTAAGACCGATTTAACTCAATTTAAATCACAGTTTTTCATTTTTAGAATAATACGTTTCAGGAGATTTTTTCCAGTAATATCACACTTTAAACTGATTTGGTTGTTTATCATTCGATATACATAGATAGATTAGTGAAATTATTGGGAGAGGAAATATCTCCATTTTTAATTCATATTTGATCAACTTTTCAGCTTTACTTTATTGCAAAAGAGAAAAATAACCATTATCTTAATAATAACAATTTAAATAGTATTTAACTTAAACAATAACATATTTAATTTTTAATGCTTGCCCCTCCCTCCTCACACTTAGGTCCTTGTGCAGATCTATATCATTTTTTCTGCTTGCCCCTCCCTCCTCACACTTAGAGCTTTGTGCAGGTCTATTCCACTCCAGTCTTCTATTCATTGTGCTTCTTGAAACTGGGGGTGATTCTGTGTACAGAGATTTGCAGGGGAGCAATGGCATTAAAGGGACAGTAGAGTCAAAATTAAGCTTTCATGATTCAGAAAGAAAATGCAATTTTTAACAATTTTCCAATTTAATTATATCTAATTTGCTTTGTTCCCTTGGTATCCTTTGTTAAAAAGCATACATAGGTAGGCTCAGAAGCAATGCACTACTGTGAGCTAGCTGCTTGTTATTGTGTTCAGATAGGACCCAGTATAGCTCTCCTTAAACAAAGGATACCAACAACAAAAAAATTGATAAAAGAAATCTGAAATGTGAATATTGTATGCTCTATCTAAAACTCAAAAGTTTTTTTTCATTGTTGTTGTCTCTTAATACAGGGCTCGACAAACCCGGGAGCCACCAGGTCCTAGAATTCTACCCTTGGCTCCAAACTTTTTGGGGTATTCTCCATATATCTATCTACAAATAGCACTGTCTGGCTCCTAAATTTAAAAAAAAAATTGTTGATCACTTCCTTAACCCCTTAATGACCACAGCACTTTTCCATTTTCTGTCCGTTTGGGACCAGGGCTATTTTTGCTTTTCTGTGGTGTTTGCGTTTAGCTGTAATTTTCCTCTTACTCATTTACTGTACCCACACATATTATATACCGTTTTTCTCGCCATTAAATGGACTTTCTAAAGATACCATTATTTTCATCATATCTTATAATTTACTATAAAAAAATTATAAAATGAGGAAAAATGGGGAAAAAAAAACACTTTTTCTAACTTTGACCCCCAAAATCTGTTACATATCTACAACCACCAAAAAACACCCATGCTAAATAGTTTCTAAATTTTGTCCTGAGTTTAGAAATACCCAATGTTAACATGTTCTTTGCTTTTTTTGCAAGTTATAGGGCCATAAATATAAATAGCACTTTGCTATTTCCAAACCACTTTTTTCCAAAATTAGCGCTAGTTACATTGGGACACTGATATCTTTCAGGAATCCCTGAATATCCATTGACATGTATATATTTTTTTTTAGTAGACATCCCAAAGTATTGATCTAGGCCAATTTTGGTATATTTCATACCACCATTTCACCGCCAAATGCGATCAAATACAAAAAATCGTTCACTTTTTCACAAATTTTTTCACAAACTTTCGGTTTCTCACTGAAATTATTTACAAACAACTTGTGCAATTATGGCATAAATGGTTGTAAATTCTTCTCTGGGATCCCCTTTGTTCAGAAATAGCAGACATATATGGCTTTGGCGTTGCTTTTTGGTAATTAGAAGGCCGCTAAATGCCAGTGCGCACCACAAGTGTATTATGCCCAGCAGTGAAGGGGTTAATTAGGGAGCTTTTAGGGAGCTTGTAGGGTTAATTTTAGCTTTAGTGTAGTGTAGTAGACAACCCCAAGTATTGATCTAGGCACATTTTGGTATATTTCATGCCACCATTTCACCGCCAAATGCGATCAAATTGAAAAAAAAAGTAAAATTTTTCACAATTTTAGGTTTCTCACTGAAATAATTTACAAACAGCTTGTGCAATTATGGCACAAATGGTTGTAAATACTTGTCTGGGATCCCCTTTGTTCAGAAATAGCAGACATATATGACTTTGGCGTTGCTTTCTGGTAATTAGAAGGCCGCTAAATCCTGCTGCGCCTCACACGTGTATTATGGCTAGCAGTGAAGGGGTTAATTAGGGAGTTTGTAGGGAGCTTGCAGGGTTAATTTTAGCTTTAGTGTAGAGATCAGCCTCCCACCTGACACATCCCACCCCCTGATCCCTCCCAAACAGCTCCCTTCCCTCCCCCACCCCACAATTGTCCCCGCCATCTTAAGTACTGGCAGAAAGTCTGCCAGTACTAAAATAAAAGGGTTTTTAACCCCTTAATGACCACAGCACTTTTCCATTTTCTGTCCGTTTGGGACCAAGGCTATTTTTACATTTTTGCGGTGTTTGTGTTTAGCTGTAATTTTCCTCTTACTCATTTACTGTACCCACACATATTATATACCGTTTTTCTCGCCATTAAATGGACTTTCAAAATATACCATTATTTTCATCATATCTTATAATTTACTATAAAAAATATTATAAAATATGAGGAAAAAATGGAAAAAAACACACTTTTTCTAACTTTGACCCCCAAAATCTGTTACACATCTACAACCACCAAAAAACACCCATGCTAAATAGTTTCTAAATTTTGTCCTGAGTTTAGAAATACCCAATGTTTACATGTTCTTTGCTTTTTTTGCAAGTTATAGGGCCATAAATACAAGTAGCACTTTGCCATTTCCAAACCACTTTTTTTCAAAATTAGCGCTAGTTACATTGGGACACTAATATCTTTCAGGAATCCCTGAATATCCATTGACATGTATATATTTTTTTTTAGAAGACATCCCAAAGTATTGATCTAGGCCCATTTTGGTATATTTCATGCCACCATTTCACCGCCGAATGCGATCAAATAAAAAAAAAATTTTACTTTTTCACAAATTTTTTCACAAACTTTAGGTTTCTCACTGAAATTATTTACAAACAACTCATGAAATTATGGAATAAATGGTTGTAAATGCTTCTCTGGGATCCCCTTTGTTCATAAATAGCAGACATATATGGCTTTGGCTTTGCTTTTTGGTAATTAGAAGGCTGCTAAATGCCACTGCGCACCACACGTGTATTATGCCCAGCAGTGAATGGGTTAATTAGGGAGCATGTAGGGAGCTTCTAGGGTTAATTTTAGCTCTAGTGTAGTGTAGTAGACAACCCCAAGTATTGATCTAGGCCCATTTTGGTATATTTCATGCCACCATTTCACCGCCAAAAGCAATCAAATAAAAAAAAATTGTTCACTTTTTCAAACTTTAGGTTTCTCACTAAAATTATTTACAAACAGCTTGTGCAATTATGGCACACATGGTTTTAAATGCTTCTCTGGGATCCCCTTTGTTCAGAAATAGCAGACATATGTGGCTTTGGCGTTGCTTTTTGGTAATTATAAGGCCGCTAAATGTTGCTGCGCATCACATGTGTATTATGGCCAGCAGTGAAGGGGTTAATTAGGTAGTTTGTAGGGAGCTTGCAGGGTTAATTTTAGCTTTAGTGTAGAGATCAGACTCCCACCTGACACATCCCACCCCCTGATCCCTCCCAAACAGCTCTCTTCCCTCCCCCACCCCACAATTGTCCCCGCCATCTTAAGTACTGGCAGAAAGTCTGCCAGTACTAAAATAAAAGGTATTAAAAAAAAAATATATATTTTTTTTTTAGCATATTTACATATGCTGCTATGTAGGGTCCCCCCCTTAGCCCCCAACCTCCCTGATCCCCCCAAAATAGCTCCCTAACCCTCCCCCTCTGCCTTATTGGGGCCATCTTGGGTACTGGCAGCTGTCTGCCAGTACCCAGTTTGCAAATAAAAATGTTTTTTTTATTATTTTTTTTTATTTGTTTCTGTAGTGTAGCTTCCCCCCCACAGTCCAATATCCCCCCAGCCAAACCGATCAACAAATAAATACATAAACCCCTTTGATCCCCACTTATAAGAAAAAACTTTCTGTAGCGTAGTGGTTCCCACCCGCTCCCTCCCCGTGCACGCGCCCGCCCGGCCTCCCCGTGCACGTGCGCGCGTCCGTGCGCGTCCCCCCGGTCGTCCCCGCCCCCGATCCCGCCCCCCTCCGCATCACAAAGGCCATCGATGGCCGCCACCCACCTCCCACACCGGCTCCCACCCACCAACGAACATAGCCGTTAATGTCCGGTGCAGAGAGGGCCACAGAGTGGCTCTCTCTGCACCGGATGGCTAAAAATGGTTATTGCAGGATGCCTCGATATCGAGGCATCACTGCAATAACCGGAAAGCAGCTGGAAGCGAGCAGGATCGCTTCCAGCTGCTTTCCACACCGAGGACGTGCAGGGTACGTCCTCAGGCGTTAACTGCCTTTTTTTTGAGGACGTACCCTGCACGTCCTCGGTCATTAAGGGGTTAAAAAAAAATAAAAAAAAATTTAAGCATATTTACATATGCTACTGTGTAGGATCCCCCCCTAGCTTCCAACCTCCCTGATCCCCCCCCAAAACCGCTCTCTAACCCTCCCCTCTGCCTCATTGGGGGCCATCTTGGGTACTGGCAGTTTGCAAAAAAAGTGCTTTTTTTTTGTTTGTTTGGGTTTTTTCTGTAGTGTAGCTTCCCCCCCACACAGACAAACACCCACCACCTTGCTGATCGTTTTTGTTTTAAAACGTTTTACCCATTTTTTACTATTTGATTTTCTGTAGCGTAGCGGTTCCCACCCGCTCCCTCCCCGTGCACGCGCCCGCCCCCACCCTCCCGTGCACGCGCGCGCGTCCGTGCGCGCCCCCCGGCCATCCCCGCCCACGATCCCGCCCCCCCTCCGCATCACCAGGGCCATCGATGGCCGCCACCCGCCTCCCGGTCCGGCTCCCACCCACCAACGCTTTGAGCCACTGATCTCCGGTGCAGAGAGGGCCACAGAGTGGCTCTCTCTGCACCGGATGGCTTTAAATGGTTATTGCAGGATGCCTCCATATCGAGGCATCACTGCAATAACCGGAAAGCAGCTGGAAGCGAGCTGCTTTCCACACCGAGGACGTGCAGGGTACGTCCTCAGGCGTTAACTGCCTTTTTTTTGAGGACGTACCCTGCACGTCCTCGGTCGTTAAGGGGTTAATATGTGATAATACTTTCAAGATAGAAAGAAATGCCCAAAATAATCTTGCAGAAATCTCTATGAAAGCATGACATTGTGAATGGATTAATGGAATTAATTTTACAAAAAATAATAATTAAACATTACAGCGAACAAACATCATCTTGCTATAAAATTAAAAACTAATCTATATTTTAGAATGAATAATCTTTAGATTATAATTTATCTTAAATAGAAACTATCTTTTTTTAAATAAGATGCTTTTTAAGAAAAAATCTATTTAAATAAAAAAATAAATTGATTAAAATAAAAATCCATTTTTTTTTAAAAATCATTGATTTTTATCCATCCTGATTCTAATAGCGCTGCGGAATCTGTTGGCGCTCTACAAATACATGATGATGATGATGATAATAATAATAAATGTGAGCTCAAGTTGTTGCAAATGAATATTTCTACAGAGCAGTAAAAAGGGCCGCTTACCGTAGGATTGTCATGTAAGGGGAATTTCTCAGCAGATTCGGGATAAGCATATTGTGTCAGGGTGTATTTATATGTTTGGAGGTTTATTAGCATTAACTTAGTGAAGAGGAGAACAAACAATCTTTGTATTTTGACCTTGAGATATGAGTAGAAATTTAATTGCAGATGTATAATTAAATTGTGCTTGTTTTTCTAAATTACAAGTCTTTCTTTCCAGATGCAAATATCAGTGTTTAATAAGAAGTATCAAGTATCCTATTCAACCCTTTTTTGTTTCTTTTCTCAATAGATTTTTTTGTAGCACAAATACTTTATAGGTCATTTGATGAGATTTCACATCAGTGCAGGAGATTGGTTCTTGAAATGCTGTAACATTTAATTTAACGTTATGACCTAAGGCAATATGGAAGTCGCATTTAAACGTAAGTGATTCTAAAATAATATTTATATTTAAGTCCCAAATGGATTTGCACTCACACCTCCCAGGGTGTCAGGAAAACAGGTTCAATCCAATATAACAAAATATCCGCACTCACTGCACTTTTGTGAAAGTAGGTTTTATAGTAACGTTTCGGCGTCTGAGGAAGGGGTGCTGTACCCCGAAACATCACTATAAAACCTACTTTCACCAAAGTCCAGTGAGTGCGGATATTTTGTTATAAATATATATATATATATATATATATATATATATATATATGTCTAATTTACTTCTATTATCAAATTGATCTTTTTCTAGTAATTCTTTGTTGAAAAATAGCCTTTTTTCCATAAGAGCATACTGAGGTAGCCTCAGGAGCGTGCATGTGTCTTTAACACTGTGGGCTAGATTACAAGTGGCTTGCTAACTGTGGCACCCGTCGAAAATAGCGCTCGTATTACAAGTTGAAGGTAAACTCAATTGCGAGAGCGCATGTACATTTTATGCTAGTCAGGTTAGCGCAACTGATAACCTTGCATAAAGGGTAGTGCATTAAAAAAGTTGCCCCAAACACAACATAAATACATTGAAAATTACAGTTACACTCATAAAAACACTGATAAACAATTATTCATATAAATATAAAAAAAAGTTATTAGGGTTAAAAGGTATATGGTGAATGACAAGGTGTTTTGATGCAAAGGGCTATAATATATATATATATATATATATATATATATATATATATATATATATATATATATATATATATATATATATATATATATATATACACACATACATACACATGTCTAAAGATGTGTATGTATGCATATATATAGATCAGTGTTAATTTTGATGGCAAATTTGATTTAGTTTTAGTCGTATTTTAGTCATCTGAATTGTTTTAGTTTTAGTCGACTAAAATCTAAGGGGTTTAGTTAAAGTCTAATGCATTATTTAAGCATTTCTCTATAATTTCCAAACTCCTCATATACCCCTGGATTAAACTTATCACCTGTTATTATCTTAAAATTAAATAAAACCAAGTTTCTCCTGTTAAGTGTATTCAGTCCACGGGTCATCATTACTTATGGGATATTAACTCCTCCCCAACAGGAAGTGCAAGAGGATCACCCAAGCAGAGCTGCTATATAGCTCCTCCCCTCTACGTCACACCCAGTCATTCTCTTGCACCCAACTAATAGATAGGATGTGTGAGAGGACTGTGGTGATTAAACTTAGTTTTTTTTATATCTTCAATCAAAAGTTTGTTATTTTAAACGACACCGGAGTGTGTTGTTTCCCTCTCAGGCAGAATTTGAAGAAGAATCTACCTGAGTTTTTGTATATGATCTTAGCGGACGTAACTAAGATCCGTTTGCTGTTCTCGGCCATTCTGAGGAGTAAGGTAACTTCAGATCAGGGGACAGCGGGCAGGTTCACCTGCAAAGAGGTATGTTGCAGTATATTATTTTCTAAGGAATGGAATTGACTTTGAAAATACTGCTAATACCGATATAATGTAAGTACAGCCTTAAATGCAGTAGTAGCAACTGGTATCAGGCTGACATGTATATATGTTTACACTTAAGTATTTCTGGAGAATGGCACTTCACTGGGTAAATACTGTATGCATATAACTTTTAGCCTAACTTGCAGTGTGAGCGACTAGCAGCAGGCTTTTTAATGACATTTCATATATTAGATTTTAAACGTTTACTGGCATGTTAAATCGTTTAATTATCTGAGGTACTTGGTGAAAATTGTTTTGGGCTTTATTTTCCACATGGCTGTCGTTTGTTTTAAATTAAAACAGTTTACTGAGCTTCCCTCACTGTTGTAGTGTGAGTGGGAGGGGCCTATTTTGGCGCTTTTACTACGCATCAGAAATTCAGTCAGTCTGTCTTTTTCTCCCTGCATGATCCAGGACGTCTCCACAGAGCTCAGGGATCTTCAAAACTAGTTTTGAGGGAGGTAATCACTCACAGCAGACCTGTGAGACTGTGCTTGACTGTGATAAAAACGCTTATATTGTCAATTGTTATACGTTTTTTTTTTCTGATATTAAGGGTTAATCATCCATTGCTAATGTGTGCAATCCTTTGCTAAATTTGGTTTATATAACTAATCCGGTTCATTTTTATTCAACTGTGTCAGTTTTTTGTGTGCTTCTTAAAGGCACAGTAACGTTTTTTACATATTGCTTGTAAATTTAGTTGAAAAGTATTTCCAAGCTTGCTAGTCTAATTGCTAGTTTGTTTAAACATGTCTGACACAGAGGAAACTCTTTGTGCAATATGTTCAAAAGCCAAGGTGGAGCCCAATAGAAATTTATGTACATGTTAAGCAACATTCACCAGACAACGAGGGGGAAGTTATGCCGACTAACTTGCCTCACGTGTCAGTACCTGCATCTCCCGCTCAGGAGGTGCGTGATATTGTAACGCCAAGTACATCAGGGCGGCCATTACAAATCACTTTACAAGACATGGCTAATGTTATGACTGAAGTTTTGTCTAAATTGCCAGAACTTAGAGGTAAACGAGATCACTCTGGGATGAGAACAGAGTATACTGATAATGTTAGGGCCATGTCTGATACTGCGTCACAATTTGCAGAGCATGAGGACGGAGAGCTTCATTCTGCGGGTGACGGATCTGATCCAAATAAATTGGATTCAGACATTTCAAATTTTAAGTTTAAGCTGGAAAACCTCCGTGTATTGCTAGGGGAGGTGTTAGCGGCTCTGAATGATTGTAACACAGTTGCAATCCCAGAGAAAATGTGTAGGTTGGATAAATATTTTGCGGTACCGACGAGTACTGACGTTTTTCCTATACCTAAGAGACTTACTGAAATTATTACTAAGGAGTGGGACAGACCCGGTGTGCCTTTCTCACCCCCTCCTATATTCAGAAAAATGTTTCCAATAGACGCCACCACACGGGACTTATGGCAAACGGTCCCTAAGGTGGAGGGAGCAGTTTCTACTTTAGCTAAGCGTACCACTATCCCGCTGGAGGATAGCTGTGCCTTTTCAGATCCAATGGATAAAAAGTTAGAGGGTTACCTTAAGAAAATGTTTGTTCAACAAGGTTTTATATTACAACCCCTTGCATGCATTGCGCCTGTCACGGCTGCGGCAGCATTTTGGTTTGAGTCTCTGGAAGAGACCCTTGACTCAGCGACATTAGATGAGATTTCACTTAAGCTTAAAACCCTTAAGCTAGCTAATTCATTTATTTCTGATGCCGTAGTACATTTAACTAAACTTACGGCTAAGAATTCCGGATTCGCCATTCAGGCACGCAGAGCGCTGTGGCTAAAATCCTGGTCAGCTGATGTAACTTCTAAATCGAAACTACTTAACATACCTTTCAAGGGGCAGACTTTATTCGGGCCCGGTTTGAAAGAAATTATCGCTGATATTACGGGAGGTAAAGGCCATGCCCTGCCTCAAGACAGAGCCAAACCCAGGGCTAGACAGTCTAATTTTCGTGCCTTTCGTAATTTCAAGGCAGGAGCAGCTTCAACTTCCTCTGCTCCAAAACAGGAAGGAGCTGTTGCTCGCTACAGACAAGGCTGGAAACCTAACCAGGCCTGGAACAAGGGCAAGCAGGCCAGAAAGCCTGCTGCTGCCCCTAAGACAGCATGAAGTGAGGGCCCCCGATCCGGTAACGGATCTAGTGGGGGGCAGACTCTCTCTCTTCGCCCAGGCTTGGGCAAGAGATGTCCAGGATCCCTGGGCGTTGGAGATCATATCTCAGGGATATCTTCTGGACTTCAAAGCTTCTCCTCCACAAGGGAGATTTCACCTTTCAAGGTTGTCAACAAACCAGATAAAGAAAGAGGCGTTTCTACGCTGTGTACAAGACCTTTTACTAATGGGAGTGATCCATCCAGTTCCGCGGTCGGAACACGGACAAGGGTTTTACTCAAATCTGTTTGTGGTTCCCAAAAAAGAGGGAACCTTCAGACCAATATTGGATTTAAAGATCCTAAACAAATTCCTAAGAGTTCCATCATTCAAGATGGAAACTATTCGGACAATCTTACCCATGATCCAAAGAGGTCAGTACATGAACACAGTGGATTTAAAGGATGCTTACCTTCACATACCGATTCACAGAGAACATTACCGGTATCTAAGGTTTGCCTTCCTAGACAAGCATTACCAGTTTGTAGCTCTTCCCTTCGGGTTGGCTACGGCCCCAAGAATCTTTACAAAGGTTCTGGGCTCTCTTCTGGCGGTACTAAGACCGCGAGGAATTTCGGTAGCTCCGTACCTAGACGACATTCTGATACAAGCGTCAAGCTTTCAAACTGCCAAGTCTCATACAGAGTTAGTACTGGCATTTCTAAGATCACATGGGTGGAAAGTAAACGAGGAGAAGAGTTCTCTCTTACCACTCACAAGAGTTCCCTTCTTGGGGACTCTTATAGATTCTGTAGAAATGAAAATTTACCTGACAGAGGACAGGTTAACAAAGCTTCTAAATGCTTGCCGTGCCCTTCATTCCATTCCACACCCGTCAGTGGCTCAATGCATGGAGGTAATCGGCTTAATGGTAGCGGCAATGGACATAGTTCCTTTTGCACGCCTGCACCTCAGACCGCTGCAATTGTGCATGCTAAGTCAGTGGAATGGGGATTACTCAGATTTGTCCCCTACGCTGAATCTGGATCAGGAGACCAGAGATTCTCTTCTATGGTGGCTTTCTCGGCCACATCTGTCCAGGGGGATGCCCTTCAGCAGGCCAGACTGGACAATTGTAACTACAGACGCCAGCCTTCTAGGTTGGGGCGCTGTCTGGAATTCCCTGAAGGCTCAGGGATCATGGACTCAAGAGGAGAGTCTCCTTCCAATAAACATTCTGGAATTGAGAGCAGTTCTCAATGCCCTTCTGGCTTGGCCTCAGTTAGCAACTCTGAGGTTTATCAGGTTTCAGTCGGACAACATCACGACTGTGGCTTACATCAACCATCAGGGAGGGACAAGAAGTTCCTTAGCGATGATGGAAGTATCAAAGATAATTCGCTGGGCAGAGTCTCACTCTTGCCACCTGTCAGCGATCCACATCCCAGGAGTGGACAACTGGGAGGCGGACTTCCTAAGTCGCCAGACTTTTCATCCGGGGGAGTGGGAACTTCATCCGGAGGTCTTTGCCCAAATACTACGACGTTGGGGCAAACCAGATATGGATCTCATGGCGTCTCGCCGGAACGCCAAGCTTCCTCGTTACGGGTCCAGGTCCAGGGACCCGGGAGCGGTCCTGATAGATGCCTTGACAGCACCTTGGACCTTCAGGATGGCTTATGTGTTTCCACCCTTCCCGATGCTTCCTCGTTTGATTGCCAGGATCAAACAGGAGAAAGCATCAGTGATTCTAATAGCGCCTGCGTGGCCACGCAGGACCTGGTATGCAGATCTAGTGGACATGTCATCCTGTCCACCTTGGTCTCTGCCTCTGAGACAGGACCTTCTAATTCAGGGTCCTTTCAAACCTCAAAATCTAATTTCTCTGAAGCTGACTGCATGGAAATTGAACGCTTAATTTTATCAAAGCAACCTCCTGAAAGGATTACAGCTCATTCTACTAGAGCTGTGGCTTCCACTTGGGCCTTTAAGAACGAGGCCTCTGTTGAACAGATTTGCAAGGCTGCAACTTGGTCTTCTCTTCATACTTTTTCCAAATTTTACAAATTTGACACTTTTGCTTCTTCGGAGGCTGTTTTTGGGAGAAAGGTTCTTCAGGCAGTGGTTCCTTCCGTATAGAGATCCTGCCTGTCCCTCCCGTCATCCGTGTACTTAGCTTTGGTATTGGTATCCCATAAGTAATGATGACCCGTGGACTGACTACACTTAACAGGAGAAAACATAATTTATGCTTACCTGATAAATTCCTTTCTCCTGTAGTGTAGTCAGTCCACGGCCCGCCCTGTTTTTTAAGGCAGGTCTAAATTTTTTAATTATACTCTAGTCACCACTGCACCCTATAGTTTCTCCTTTCTCGTTTGGTTCTCGGTCGAATGACTGGGTGTGACGTAGAGGGGAGGAGCTATATATCAGCTCTGCTTGGGTGATCCTCTTGCACTTCCTGTTGGGGAGGAGTTAATATCCCATAAGTAATGATGACCCGTGGACTGACTACACTACAGGAGAAAGGAATTTATCAGGTAAGCATAAATTATGTTTTCGTAAATAAACAAGAAGATAGCCTTGCTTTTAAATTTATTTTTACAAAAGAGCAGTAATTAGATATGCATTGATTATAACACCTTGCATAAAGTGTTAATTTTGACAGCAAATTTTGATTTAGTTTTAGTCATAGGGGCCTATTTAACAAAGGTCTGTGGGACCTGATCCGACAGTGCAGATCAGGTCCGACAGACCTCGCTGAATGCAAAGAGCAATACGCTCTCCGTATTCAGCATTGCACCAGCAGTTCTTGTGAGCTGCTGGTGCAACGCCGCCCCCTGCAGATTCGCGGCCATTCGGCCGCTAGCAGGGGGGTGTTAATCAACCCGATCGTACTCGATCGGGTTGAATTGCGGCGATGTCTGTCCGCCTGCTCAGAGCAGGCGGACAGGTTATGGAGCAGCGGTCTTCAGACCGCTGCTTCATAACTGGTGTTTTTGCCGAGCCTGCAGTTTCGCCAGAAACCTGGGCCCTCAAGCTCCGTCCAGAGCTTGATAAATGGCCCCATAGTCTTTTGACTAAAATGCTATTTTAGTTTTAGTCGTATTTTAGTCATCAGAATTTCTTTCGTTTTATTCTCATTTTAGTCTAGTTTTAGCCGACAAAATTAACACTGATATAGATATATGTGTTTGCATATGTATTTCAGTATATTTACTGTATATATTTAACATTCTAATGTTCTTCACATACTGGCAAATTTTATTTTTAGTGTAAATATATTTTTCTATATATCAATCTCAATATACCTATTATATAGATACATATTTTACATATATATTATCAAATATATATATAGAAATATATTTTATAATAATACAAATAATTCTATGTGGTTTTCACACTTTCGGTTTAACTCTGTGTTGGGTTAGCGCACATGAAGAATTAGTAATCTTAAAGCATGTTCTTGAAATATTAAATGTAAAATATTATTAATAATTAAAAGTTATACATACTCCGTTTTCTCCACAGAATATTTTGACCACTGAGTGGCATTATAAAGTAGCCGGTTGGGGACACTGTAATCATTTCTAATATTATAGAATTTTCTGCTATTCAAAGCACAAATTAATTGCATAATTTAACACATGTATTTAATGATAATTTGTGCATTAAAAAATTAACATTTTTAATATTAGCTAAATTTAATATTTAGCTTAATAATGGCAAACATTATAGCTGGGTGGTCAGTAAAATTAGCCAGCTGGTACAACGACTAAAAAGTTCCTTGGGAGAAAACTGCATACTGTAAAACATTCAATATAATTGATTATTTATTTTACAGCATGTATAATCATTTTTAATAATTATTTTATATTTCAAGAATGCGCATTGATGTTAGCAATTCTTTATGTGCGCTAACCCGACACTGCGTTAGAACTAAAGCACGAAACCTGAAGTACGTTACATATATTTTGCATTCCTATGTTCTTCATATGGAAAACATTTTTTATTTTTAATAATACTTATATATATATCTATAATGAAAATTATAATATATATTTATGATAAATGCATCAGAGGTGCCTACACAGCTTCATAAAATACTTAATTGTAATGGTGATAATGGATACTTGTAAAACAGTTCATGAATAGGGATATTGTGATTGTGCACCTATTGAATTACGGCAGGTGAATATTAAAGTATTAGTTTTCTTTGTTGTTTTGTGTGTTTTATCTTTAAAAAATTTTTTGGATAGGTCTTATTGTACAGGTTTTCTCTCTGTTTTTTCCTCATAAATGCTAAAGATAGGGTTTGACATTTTGTTAGTAACTTAAGTATTCTTACAACTATATATATGTTGTTCCAAGGTCAACAGCATGAATAACAAAGGGAAACACGTAATCATGTCATTTTTTTTGGTGAACACTGAGTGCTGTGTATGATCAGATTTGTCTAAACAACTTTCCAACAAATGGACCATACAATCCTTGTTTAAAACTTTTAAGGTGATAAATTAGTAATGTAGTCTGTGCTTTTCTATCTTTTTTTTTTTTGTTAAATCTGAATCCCATAACTAACCCAACTAGGGCTGCAACAACAATTGTAAAAAAAAAAAAAGGTATTTATTAAGTTAAAAAAAATTGTATCAAAATAATCAAATGCTAATCAGCCGATTATTTGGATAGTAAAAACATTAATACATTAAATACAGGAGTTTATTGGAGTGAAGCAGCTGGTATATTGTGCAACTGACTACCTAATTAATAATGAGCTTTGTTGACAATTATTTTTATGATCGATCTTACTGATTAGTTGTTGCAGCCCTAAATCCAACCCAGTCCTTGTATGTAAATCTGTTTAGAACCTTTACATCTATTTTATTCCATTCCCTCTAACCTTATGCACTAATGGACAATGGATTCCTAAGACACTCGTTCTTTTTAGATTTAAAAGTTTGGATGTCAGAAAAAGCTGCGTTGAGGGTGTGTAAAAAAATGACTTTCCTTGCAGACCAAGAACTAGGGTTGGACATTGATTTTAAGGTTCTGATGATCAAAACCTCGCCAGCTTAGAGAGAAATCGCACAAAATCTTTTGGATTTTTTTTACACTTTATATCGGTCCCGGACTGCCCATAAGGCATACAGGGCAAATGCCAGTGGGCCGGGCCCTTATGTACATTTTCTGTCTGGCTTCAGGATTAAAGATCTGGTGTATTATGGCTACTAATCTGACAGATGTCTAACTGATGTTGGTTTTTCTGCTTTTAAATGCCGGGGCCTATTTTTGGTCCAAGTCCAGTCCTGCCTTATATTGTAATGTAGGAGCCCCTCTTTCACATAAAGAAAACGACAGTAGCTTAAACGTTTCTCAAGATAAAATTGTGTGACACTTTAAATATCTTATTGATATGTTAGAGAGACATTAAAGGAACAGTAAACTTACAAAATAATGTTTAATATAGTGCAGAATTATATAACATTACCTTAGTGGTAGCTTTCTAATTCAAAATTATTGCAAGATTTTTTATTCCAAATTTGGATTTACCTAATCTCCGCTTCAGGCTCTACTAAGCAGGTCTTGTTTTTCAAAAGCACTTCGCAGGCGTGCTGTCTAGTCACAGCGTGCCCGATCGCGCCATTGAACTGAATGTAGCTCACTCCCGCTTTGATCTGGTAGCAGGAGCGAGCTACATTCAGTTAATTTAGATAATTTGTAAGTTTACTGTCCCTTTAAATCCAGACTTTTTCTTTCATGATTCAGATAGAGAATACAATTTTAAACATTCCAATTTACTGTTAGTTATCTAATTTGCTTCATTCTTTAGATATCCTTTGTTGAAGAAATAGCAATGCACATGAGCGAGCCAATTACATGAGGCATCTATGTGCATCCACAAATCAGCAATTACTGAGCCTATCTAGACATGCTTTTCAGCAAAGGATAACAATAGAATAAAGCAAATTAGATACTAGAAGTAAATTAGAAAGTTGTTTAAAATTGCATGTTCTTTCTAAATCATGAAAGAAAAAAAATTGGGTTTCATGTCCGTTTAACGTGAAATTAAGCCGTTTAATCATGATGATTGGGTTTGTTTTATAAACAATAATTGTTCTTTTTATGAGGTGAACAAATGATGGTTCTAAGCTTTCTATCTAATATTCAGCAGCTTATAAACCAATTTTTATATAAATGAATCAAGTTGCTTAAGAGTCATTGCATGTTGGTTCCATTTACATAGGATTATAAAACGTATTGTCTTTTGTATGTTTTAGAGAAGCACACTGACTGCAGCCCTGAACGGCCACAACTCTCCTGCAACTTGGACCGTAATCCATCTCCACCATCAAGTGACGATGAGGAGCCACCAACAGGAGATTCTATAGGAGACACTGTTTACAGCAAGCACTGGTTCTTCAGCACACTCACCAAACTCATTGAGGTGTGGATAGGAGCTTCCCTGCCACATAAATAAATAAATAAATAAATAATAATAATAATAAATATAAATAAATAATAATAATAATAAAAAATATAAATCAATAAATACATACACATGTTGAAACATTTTCCAAAGAGCTTAGTGACCCCATGACATTTCTTAGTAGTTCCGCTTTTCTTTTGCATGATGTACCGAGTCCACGGATTCATCCTAACTTGTGGGATATTGTCCTTCCTGACAGGAAGTAGCAAAGAGAGCACCACAGCAGAGCTGTCTATATAGCTCCCCCCTTAACTCCACCCCCCAGTCATTCTCCTTTGCTGGCTCTAAGCAGGAAGAGTAAAGAGAAGAGGTGTTAAACTGTTAGTTTTATTTTATCTTCATTCAAGTGTTTGTTATTTTTAAATGGTACCGGTGTTGTACTATTTACTCTCAGACAGGACATAGATAAAGTTTTCTGCCTGGAGGATGATGATCTTAGCATTTGTAACTAAGGTCCACTGCTGTTCCCACAGAAGCTGAGGAGTACAGGAAAACTTCAGTGTGAGGAACAGTTTCTTGCTATACAGCAATGAGGTATGTTCAGTCATATTCTCTGCAGAGACTGTGTAAACTCAGAAAGGCTGACAGTGTCCCCATTAGGGGAAGGGGAAGCAGTAATCGTAGTGTTATCAGAGGTTTTTACTAGCTTGCATAAAGGGTTAATTTTTTGTGGGCACTCAGTTTATGTGAATTTGGGACAAACGTTTTTGTGTCTGGGAGTAACGTTTTCTGTTTTATGGGATATTTGCTTGAGGGTTCTTTGGGGTTGTTTATAACCCACATGGCTTTCAGGCAGGGTTTGTTAGTTTTGTGTAGGCCCCAGCAACATCGAGTGAGGTGGGCGGGGCCTACATTTACAAGCAGCAAGCAACTTCTCCTGAGGTCCTGAGAGTCTTCTGAGGGACTAATTGAAGCTTTAAACCCCATATTATCGCTTCCTAAGGGCAGGTAGGGCCACAGCAGAGCTGTGGCAAGGTGCTAACGGGTTTTAACCGATTTTTAGACATATTTCAATCCGTTTTTTTCATTTGGGGATTTATTGCTTATTAACTTGTGGTGCAATCCTTCTAAAGCTTAGTGGGTACACTTAAAATTTCAGAAAAAATT
Source organism: Bombina bombina (assembly GCF_027579735.1). NCBI lineage: Eukaryota > Metazoa > Chordata > Amphibia > Anura > Bombinatoridae > Bombina > Bombina bombina. Next base: position 235,694,464 of record NC_069505.1, on the reverse strand, counting down.
AAGCAATTTTAACCTGTTTTGCAGTTTGTGTATGCCTTTTCTCCAACATAGGTGTGTCCGGTCCACGGCGTCATCCTTACTTGTGGGATATTCTCTTCCCCAACAGGAAATGGCAAAGAGCCCAGCAAAGCTGGTCACATGATCCCTCCTAGGCTCCGCCTTCCCCAGTCATTCTCTTTGCCGTTGTACAGGCAACATCTCCACGGAGATGGCTTAGAGTTTTTTGGTGTTTAAAAGCATCATCAGATTGGCTTATGAGACTGCCGGACGGCAGCCTCCTGAAAGAATCACAGCTCATTCCACTAGGGCCGTGGCTTCCACATGGGCCTTCAAGAACGAGGCTTCTGTTGATCAGATATGTAAGGCAGCGACTTGGTCTTCACTGCACACTTTTACTAAATTTTACAAATTTGATACTTTTGCTTCTTCTGAGGCTATTTTTGGGAGAAAGGTTTTGCAAGCCGTGGTGCCTTCCATCTAGGTGACCTGATTTGCTCCCTCCCATCATCCGTGTCCTAAAGCTTTGGTATTGGTTCCCACAAGTAAGGATGACGCCGTGGACCGGACACACCTATGTTGGAGAAAACAGAATTTATGTTTACCTGATAAATTACTTTCTCCAACGGTGTGTCCGGTCCACGGCCCGCCCTGGTTTTTTAATCAGGTCTGATGATTTATTTTCTTTAACTACAGTCACCACGGTATCATATGATTTCTCCTATGCAAATATTCCTCCTTTACGTCGGTCGAATGACTGGGGAAGGCGGAGCCTAGGAGGGATCATGTGACCAGCTTTGCTGGGCTCTTTGCCATTTCCTGTTGGGGAAGAGAATATCCCACAAGTAAGGTGACACACCGTTGGAGAAAGTAATTTATCAGGTAAACATAAATTCTGTTTTTTTCTCTTAAAGGGCCACTGTAAGTAAATATTTTCTATCCCTGTTACTAACTAACTACCCCAAATATGCTTTTTATCAATAGCATTTCTTTAACATATCTCTACCGTATATCAGAAATCTTGTCTGCAAATTTAATTGTTTTCCAAACCCACTCCGCGGGTATCCTTTGTACCAATCCGTTTACAATACCTAGGTTTCAAAATGGCGCTTTAAACTCAAAGTTATTGGTTTAAGTATTTTAAACATGCAGTGCTGAAAATAGTGGGCAGGATAACGTGACATCATCGGCGAATAAAAGATATACATTTTAGAACATTATGAAACTTCGTTTTGGAGAAAATATAGGTCAGTAAGTTTTAATTAATGTTTATTATCTTTAATATGTTAGTTGTTTAGCTTAAAAATTATAACAGAAAGTAATCCTTTAAAGGCACAGTACCGTCTTTGCAAATTGTGTTTTTTTCATTAAATAAAGTGTTTTCCAAGCTTGCTTGCTTTATTACTAGTCTGTTAAACATGTCTGACACTGAGGAAACTCATTGTTCAATTTGTTTAGAAGCCATTGTGGAACCCCCTCTTAGAATGTGTCCCACTTGTACTGATATGTCTATAAATTGCAAACAGCATATTTTTACTTAGAAAAGTTTGGCATTAGATGATTCTCAGACAGAAGGAAATCAGGTTTTGCCATCTTGTTCTCCCCAAGTGTCACAACCAGTAACGCCCGCACAAGCGACGCCAAGTACTTCTAGTGCGTCTAATTCTTTCACCTTGCAAGATATGGCTTCAGTTATGAATACTACCCTCACAGAGGTTTTATCTAAGCTGCCTGGGTTGCAAGGGAAGCGCAGTAGCTCTGGGTTAAGAACAGATGCTGAGCCTTCTGATGCTTTAGTTGCCGTATCCAATTTTCCCTCACAATGTTCTGAGGTAGGAATAAGGGATTTCCTGTCTGAGGGAGAGATTTCTGATTCAGGAAAGATGTTCTCTCAGACAGATTCAGATATGACAGCATTTAAATTTAAGCTAGAGCACCTCCGCTTATTGCTCATGGAGGTTTTAGCTACTCTGGATGATTGTGACCCTATAGTAGTTCCAGAGAAATTGTGTAAAATGGACAAATATTTAGAGGTTCCTGTTTACATTGATGTATTTCCGGTCCCTAAGAGGATTTCGGACATTGTTACTAAGGAGTGGGATAAACCAGGTATTCCGTTCTCTCCCCCTCCTGTTTTTAAGAAAATGTTTCCCATTTCTGACACCATGCGGGACTCATGGCAGACGGTCCCTAAGGTGGAGGGAGCTATTTCTACCCTGGCTAAGTGTACAACTATACCTATTGAAGACAGTTGTGCTTTCATTGATCCTATGGATAAAAAATTAGAGGGTCTCCTAAAGAAAATTTTTGTTCAAGGTTTTCTTCTTCAACCTATAGCATGCATTGTTCCTGTAACCACTGCAGCTGCCTTTTGGTTCGAGGCTCTAGAAGAGGCTCTTCAGATGGAGACCCCACTAGATGATATTTTGGACAGAATTAAGGCTGTTAAGTTGGCTAATTCTTTTATTACAGACGCCGCTTTTCATCTTGCTAAATTAGCGGCTAAGAATTCAGGTTTTGCCATTTTAGCGCGTAGAGCGTGGCTTAAGTCCTGGTCAGCTGATGTGTCATTTAAATCTAAGCTTTTGCCCATCCCTTTCAAAGGTAAGACCCTATTCTGGCCTGCATTGAAAGAGATAATTTCAGACATTACTGGAGGGAAGGGTCATACCCTACCTTAGGATAAGTCAAATAAGTCAAGGACCAAACAAAATAATTTTCGTTCCTTTCGAAACTTCAAGAGTGGTCCCTCTACCTCTTCCCCTGCTGCAAAGCAAGAGGGGAACTTTGCTCAATCCAAGCCAACCTGGAGACCTAATCAGGCTTGGAACAAGGGTAAACAGGCCAAAAAGCCTGCTGCTGCCACTAAGTCAGCATGAAGGGGTAGCTCCCGATCCGGGACCGGATCTAGTAGGGGGCAGACTCTCTCTCTTTGCTCAGGCCTGGGCAAGAGACATTCAGGATTCCTGGGCAGTAGAAATTGTAACCCAGGGATACCTTCTAGATTTCAAGGATTCCCCTCCAAGGGGGAGGTTCCATCTTTCTCAATTGTCTGTAAACCCGACAAAAAGAGAGGCGTTCATACGCTGTGTAGAAGACCTTTTTACCATGGGAGTGATCTGCCCAGTTCCAAAAGCAGAACAGGGGCAGGGGTTCTACTCCAATCTGTTTATAGTTCCCAAAAAGGAGGGAACCTTCAGACCAATTCTGGATCTCAAGATCCTAAACCAATTTCTAAGAGTTCCATCTTTCAAGATGGAGACCATTCGGACTATCTTACCATTGATCCAGGAGGGTCAATATATGACCACCGTGGACTTAAAGGATGCATATCTGCACCTTCCTATCCACAAAGATCATCACCAGTTCCTCAGGTTCGCCTTTCTGGACAAGCATTACCAGTTTCTGGCTCTTCCTTTTGGGTTCGCCACGGCGCCGCAAATCTTCACGAAGGTGCTAGGGTCCCTTCTGGCGGTTCTAAGGCCACGGGGCATAGTAGTGGTGCCTTATCTAGACGACATTCTAATTCAAGCGTCGTCCTTCCAACTAGCCAAGTCTCACACAGACTTAGTGTTGGCCTTTCTAAGGTCTCACGGGTGGAAAGTGAACGTAAAAAAGAGTTCTCTTTCCCCCCTCACAAGAGTTTAATTTCTAGGGACTCTGATAGACTCGGTGGACATGAAAATATTTCTAAATCAAAGATTTTGTCCACCTGCCGAGCTCTTCATTCCATTCCTCGGCCGTCAGTGGCTCAGTGTATGGAGGTAATCGGACTAATGGTAGCCGCAATGGACATAGTTCCGTTTGCTCGCTTGCATCTCAGACCACTGCAACTATGCATGCTCAATCAGTGGAATGGGGATTATGTGGATTTATCTCCTCAGATAAATCTGGACCAAGAGACCAGAGACTCTCTTCTTTGGTGGTTGTCACAGGATCATCTGACCCAGGGAATGTGTTGCTGCAGGCCAGAATGGGTTATAGTGACGACAGACACCAGTCTTCTGGGCTGGGGTGCAGTCTGGAATTCCCTGAAAGCTCAGGGTTTGTGGACTTGGGAGGAGGCTCTCCTACCGATAAATATTCTGGAATTAAGAGCGATATTCAATGCTCTCCAGGCATGGCCTCAGCTGGCTTCGGCCAGATTCATCAGGTTTCAGTCGGACAACATCAATTATTTATTATATCAATCATCAGGGCGGAACAAAGAGTTCCTTAGCGATGATAGAGGTCTCAAGGATAATCCAATGGGCAGAGGCTCACTCTTGCCATCTGTCAGCAATCTATATCCCAGGTGTAGAGAACTGGGAGGCAGATTTTCTAAGTCGCCAGACTTTTCATCCAGGGGAGTGGGAACTCCATCCGGAGGTGTTTGCTCAGCTGGTTCGGCTATGGGGCACACCAGAGTTGGATCTGATGGTGTCTCGTCAGAACCCCAATCTTCCTCGTTACGGCTCCAGGTCAAGGGATACTCAGGCTGTACTGATAGATGCTCTAGCAGTACCCTGGTCGTTCAACCTGGCTTATGTGTTTCTACCTTTCCCTCTCCTTCCACGTATGATTGCCAGGATCAAATAGGAGAGAGCATCTGTGATTTTGATGGCGCCTGCGTGGCCACGCAGGACTTGGTATGCAGACCTGGTGGACATGTCATCCCTTCCACCATGGTCTTTGTCATTGAGACAGGACCTTCTGATTCAAGGTTCATTCAAGCATCCAAATCTAATTTCTCTGCAACTTACTGCTTGGAGATTGAACGCTTGATTCTATCAATGCGGGGTTTCTCTGAGTCAGTCATAAATACCTTGATTCAGGCTCAAAAGCCTGTTACCAGGAAAATTTTTCATAAGATATGGCGTAAATATCTTTTTTGGTGCGAATCCAAAGGCTTCTCCTGGAGTAAAATCAGGGTTCCTAGGATTTTGTCTTTTCTCCAAGAGGGATTGGAGAAAGGATTATCAGCTAGTTCCCTAAAGGGACAGATATCTGCTCTGTCTATTTTGTTGCACAAGCGTCTGGCAGATGTTCCAGACGTTCAGGCTTTTTGTCAGGCGTTAGTTATAATTAAGCCTGTGTTTAAACCTATTGCTCCGCCATGGAGTCTAAATTTAGTTCTTAGAGTTCTTCAGGGGGTTCCGTTTGAACCCATGCATTCCATAGATATTAAGCTTTTATCTTGGAAAGTTTTGTTTCTAGTTGCTATCTCTTCAGCTCGAAGAGTTTCTGAACTATCTGCATTACATTGTGACTCTCCTTATCTTGTGTTCCATGCTGATAAGGTGGTTTTGTGTACCAAGCCTGGGTTCCTACCTAAGGTTGTTACTAACAGGAATATCAATCAAGAAATTGTTGTTCCTTCTCTGTGTCCTAATCCTTCTTCGAAGAAGGAACCTCTGTTGCACAACTTGGACATGGTTCGTGCTTTGAAATTTTATTTGCAGGCAACCAAAGATTTTCGTCAAACATCTTCTTTGTTTGTTGTCTATTCTGGAAAGCGTAGGGGTCAAAAGGCTACGGCGACTTCTCTTTCCTTTTGGCTGAAAAGCATCATCCGTTTGGCTTATGAGACTGCTGGACAGCAGCCTCCTGAAAGGATTACAGCTCATTCTACTAGAGCGGTAGCTTCGACATGGGCTTTTAAAAATTATGCTTCTGTTGAACAGATTTGTAAGGCTGCGACTTGGTCGTCTCTTCATGCCTTTTCAAAATTTTATAAATTTGATACTTTTGCTTCTTCGGAGGCTATTTTTTGGAGAAAGGTTTTGCAAGCAGTGGTGCCTTCCGTTTAGGTTCCTGTCTTGTCCCTCCCTTCATCCGTGTCCTAAAGCTTTGGTATTGGTATCCCACAAGTTAGGATGAATCCGTGGACTCGGTACATCATGCTAAAGAAAACAAAATTTATGCTTGCCTGTCCACGGCCCGCCCTGTCTATTCAAGACATAGTATTTTTTTATGTAAACTTCAGTCACCTCTGCACCTTATAGTTTCTCCTTTTCTTCCTTGGCCTTCAGTCGAATGACTGGGGGGTGGAGTTAAGGGGGGAGCTATATAGACAGATCTGCTGTGGTGCTCTCTTTGCTACTTCCTGTCAGGAAGGACAATATCCCACAAGTTAGGATGAATCCGTGGACTCGGTACATCGCAAAAGAAAGACATTTATCAGGTAAGCATAAATTTTGTTTTTCATCTCCAAATTTTCACGGTATTATACGTAAACTTGTAATACAGTTATTCACTTGTATTACACATTTGTATTAAAAATTAAACACTTTGGGTTTTTACATCATTAATAGGTTTGCAATTATGTACAAAGAGCCATTCCTTCCTCAGCTGTATGGCATCTGAAGAAGAAATACAGGCACACAATCAGTCAGGGACAGACACGCACACCTCACACACAAAAACTGCACACACACGCTGCTTGCACACAAACACACACGCTGCTTACACACCACACACACACTGCAAACACACCACACACTACACACACACACACACTGCTTACACACCACACACTGCACACACACCACACTCTGCACACTGCACACACACCACACTCTGCACACAGACACACACACACACTGCTTACACGCTGCACACAAACACACATGCTGCACACAAACACACACGCTGCACACAAACACACACGCTGCACACACACACCACACGCTGCACACACACACCACACACCACACGCTGCACACACACACCACACGCTGCACACACACACTGCACACACACCACACACACGCTGCACACACAAACACACGCTGCACACACAACACACGCTGCACACACAACACACGCTGCACACACAACACACGCTGCACACACAACACACGCTGCACACACAACACACGCTGCACACACAACACACACTGCACCCACAACACACACGCTGCACACAAACACACACACGCTGCACACACAACACGCACTGCACACAAACACACACACACTGCTTACACACCACACACTGCACACAAACACACACACACTGCTTGCGCACAAACACACACATGCTGCTTACACACTGCACACAAACACACGCTGCTTACACACCAAACACTGCACACACACACTGCTTACACACCACACACTACACACACACCACACACTACACACACACCACACACTACACACACACCACACACTACACACACACCACACACTGCACACACACACCACACACTGCACACACACACACACTACACACACACCACACACTGCACACAAACACACACACTGCACACAAACACACACACGCTGCTTACACACTTCACACTGCACACATACACACACACACGCTGCACACAAATGCACACACACACACGCTGCACACAAATGCACACACACGCACACACTGCTTACACACTGCACACAAACACACACATGCTGCACACACAACACACACTGCACACAAACACACACACACTGCTTACACACCACACACTGCACACAAACACACACACGCTGCTTACACACCACACACTGCACACACACACTGCTTACACACCACACACTGCACACACACACACTGCTTGCACACACACACACTGTTTACACACCACACACTGCACACACACACACTGCTTACACACCACACACTGCACACACACACACTGCTTACACACCACACACTGCTTACACACCACACACTTCACACACACACTGCTTACACACCACACACTGCACACACACACACTGCTTACACACCACACACTGCGCACACACACACCACACACTGCTTACACACTGCACACACACACACTGCTTACACACCACACACTGCACACACACACCGCACAAACACACACATATGCACATGCAGGGACACACACATATGTATGGATAGCTCTGCACAATTAAATGTCCATTACAGTGCAGTGGAAACAACCCTTACCTCACACCCCACCCATGGGCCACTGTAAGTGCTAAAAATCAGGGCCGGAGGCAGTGCAGGATGCAAACTTTTTTCTTTTCTTTCCATAAGGCAGGGAGAGTCCACGACTCCATTACTTACTGTTGGGAAACACAACACCTGGCCACCAGAAGGAGGCAAAAACACCCCAGCCAAAGACTTAAATATTCCTCCCACTTCCCTCAGTCATTCTTTGCCTTTCGTCACTAGAGGAGGACAGCAGGGAAGTCAGAAGATTCGGATAGTCCTTAAATGGGTATGTTCCCTTCAAGAAAGAACTGGAGTTTTAAGTAATCATTTAAACATCTCAGTGAGAGAATTGATAAGCATTAAAGTCTGGAGATGCAGGGAAAGTTTTTCTGTGAAGTGATCCAGACTGTCTATCTAACAGCCCCAGGGCAAATCAGTGTTAACGAGTTACACTGCTTGCCTTTTTACGCTCAGGTCTCTGTCAGAACACCGCAGCAAGACTGTCACACTTGAGAGTCTGTATTTGTTCCATAGCATAGATCCTGGAGGGTAAGTCCGTTTTATTTTTTATTTAGCAGGGACTCCTATTATTAGGTTCACAGTGTGACTCCTCATAACCTCAATAGGATCAAGGGTTAATATCTCCTTTAATTCAGAGGTTAATTTGGAACAGTTTGCCTTTGTTCTCTAAGGAACACATTGTGAGGGTTTGGGCTCAAATAGACTGAGTACTTTTTTCAATGGAACAGACAGGTTTCACTTTTCGTTTTTGTGAGTTGAGCAGCTTCTAATAGCTTTGCACACTTTTCCTCATAGCAGGGGAGGTCCCTTCTTGAGCACCACATCATTGGATGCGGCTCATTTGTTTTCCTTGCGATCCTACTGGCAATCCTATCTATAACTGTCTGGGTCTAGGAGGTGGTGAGTACCCCAGCCATTGGGGTTATAAAGGTGCCTATTTCTTTAATGTAATTGGCAAGAGTCCATGAACTAGTGATGTATGGGATATACAATCCTACCAGGAGGGGCAAAGTTTCCCAAACCTCAAAATGCCTATAAATACACCCCTCACCACACCCACAATTCAGTTTTACAAACTTTGCCTCCTATGGAGGTGGTGAAGTAAGTTTGTGCTAAGATTTCTACGTTGATATGCGCTTCTCAGCATTTTGAAGCCCAATTCCTCTCAGAGGAATCTGTTTTCTTTACTGTGGGATTGCATCTCCAGCAATGGAGGACTCTGATAATACGTTAGAATGTTCTTCACCTTCTATTCTAAATAATACTTGTTTATACTGTGAGGAGGCAGTGGTTTGTTCACCTGCTCAATTTTGTTCCAATTGCCTGGGTACCGTTCTAAAGTCTAAGAAGAGAGCTAAATCTGCTAACCCCCCTAGCATAATTAGTCCCTCTGAGCTGTCAACCTCTCGGGATGTTTGTAGTCTGGGAGATGCCTACCCTATCCCCTCAAACCGCTTCACATGCAGTTCCCCACGGCACGCCTAATACTCCAGCTGGCGGGGGCTTTCTTTTACAAAGATATGACGAGTCCACGGATTTCATCCTTACTTGTGGGATATTAACCTCCTGCTAACAGGAAGTGGCAAAGAGCACCACAGCAGAGCTGTATATATAGCACCTCCCTTCCCCTTCACCCTCAGTCATTCTCTTTGCCTGTGTTATACTAGGAAGACATGGTAAAGTGAGGTGTTAGTTTTAGTTTCTTCATTCAAGAAGTTTTTTATTTTAAATGGTACCGGTGCATACTATTTTCCTCAGGGGGATATGGAAGAAGATTTCTGCCCTGAGGTTTGATGTTCTTAGCATTTGTAACTAAGATCCACGCTGGTTCCCACAAGACTTCTGAAGGTAACCATGAGACATCTTCAGTGTGGAGACCGGTTTCATGCTACAAGCAGCATTAAGGTATGTGCAGCCTTTTTTTCTGAGGAGACTTGGTGTATCAGAACTGGCTGGCATTATTTCCCTGTATGGGAATGGGGTAAGCATTAAAACCTATTTTAATAAGAGGGGTGTTACTGGAGTCCCTATATTATATTTATCATTAGTTGATATTTGGGCATTATGTGACATGGGAGACCATATAAAAAAACAATGTTTTATGTTTTTTATTTTTGGCACTTAAAACTTATTTGTTTTATGCTTGAGGGTTGTATTGTGTGTGTATTTTTACTTTAGTGCAAAACCGCATTCCCATGCGGTGTTGTTTGAGCCTACTCCAACTTTTGACCTTAAGGGGCGGAGCCTATTTTGGCGCACTTCGTTCAGGCTTAGCAGCAGCAAACAGTAACTTGGTGGCTCCTGGACTGTGTAGCTGGTCTGAAGGGTTGGAAACGTGATTCCAAGTACCCTGGGGGCAGGTAGGCGCCACAGCAGAGCTGTGGCGAGGTGCAGAGGGTATTTTTATCGATCTTTGGACTACATGTTGATACAAGTACTTCTAAAGCTTTATTTCTGCCCTTGCTTCTGGGTGCAGTAATTTTTGGATTAATCAAGGATATTAAGTTAAATTTGGGAATAATTTAACGTTTTTTGTGCATTTTGGAAAAATTGTTCACTTTTTCTTTTCTTAAAGGCACAGTACACGTTTTTTCTAATGTTTATTTTATGCTATAAATAAGTGTTTAACCGACTTTTGTGGTATTACTAGTCTGTTCAACATGTCTGACATTGAGGTTTCTCATTGTTCTATGTGTTTAGAAGCTATTGTGCAACCCCCTCTAACATTGTGTAACTTTTGTACTGAAAGGGCTTTACAATGTAAAAAGCATATTTTAAATAAAGTAAGTGTGCCTAAGGATTATTCTCAGTCTGAAGAGAATCAGGATATGCCATCCAATTCTCCCCAAGTGTCACAACCTTTAACGCCCACACAAGCGACGCCTAGTACTTCTAGTGCGTCTAATTCCTTTACTCGGCAGGAGATGGCTGCAGTTATGTCAACTACCCTTACAGAGGTATTGTCTAAATTACCAGTGTTGCAGGGTAAACGCAGTAGGTCAAGTATTAATGTTAATACTGAATCCTCTGATGCTTTATTAGCTTTTCTTTCATGTAATTAGCAAGAGTCCATGAGCTAGTGACGTATGGGATATACATTCCTACCAGGAGGGGCAAAATTTCCTCAAAATGCCTATAAATACACCCCTCACCACACCCACAAATCAGTTTTACAAACTTTGCCTCCTATGGAGGTGGTGAAGTAAGTTTGTGCTAGATTCTACGTTGTTATGCGCTCCACAGCAGGTTGGAGCCCGGTTTTCCTCTCAGCGTGCAGTGAATGTCAGAGGGATGTGAGGAGAGTATTGCCTATTTGAATTCAATGATCTCCTTCTACGGGGTCTATTTCATAGGTTCTCTGTTATTGGTCGTAGAGATTCATCTCTTACCTCCCTTTTCAGATCGACGATATACTCTTATATATACCATTACCTCTACTGATTTTCGTTTCAGTACTGGTTTGGCTTTCTACTACATGTAGATGAGTGTCCTGGGGTAAGTAAGTCTTATTTTCTGTGACACTCTAAGCTATGGTTGGGCACTTTTATATAAAGTTCTAAATATATGTATTCAAACATTTATTTGCCTTGACTCAGGATGTTCAACGTTCCTTATTTCAGACAGTCGGTTTCATATTTGGGATAATGCATATGAATAAATCAATTTTTTTCTTACCTTAAAATTTGACTTTTTTTCCTGTGGGCTGTTAGGCTCGCGGGGGCTGAAAATGCTTCATTTTTTTGCGTCATTCTTGGCGCTGACTTTTTTGGCGCAAAATTTTTTTTTTCTGTTTCCAGCGTCATACGTGTCGCCGGAAGTTGCGTCATTTTTGACGTTTTTTTTGCGCCAAAAGTGTCGGCGTTCCAGATTTGGCGTCATTTTTGGCGCCAAAAGCATTTAGGCGCCAAATAATGTGGCCGTCTTTTTTGGCGCTAAAAAATATGGGCGTCACTATTGTCTCCACATTATTTAAGTCTCATTATTTATTGCTTCTGGTTGCTAGAAGCTTGTTCACTGGCATTTTTTGCCATTCCTGAAACTGTCTAAGGAATTTGATCAATTTTGCTTTATATGTTGTTTTTTCTATTACATATTGCAAGATGTCCCAGATTGACACTGAGTCAGAAGATACTTCTGGAAAAACGCTGCCTGGTGCTGGATCTACCAAAGTTAAGTGTATCTGTTGTAAACTTGTGGTATCTGTTCCTCCAGCTGTTGTTTGTAATGAATGTCATGACAAACTTGTTAATGCAGATAATATTTCCCTTAGTAATGTTACATTACCTGTTGCGGTTCCGTCAACATCAAATACTCAGAGTGTTCCTGTTAACATAAGAGATTTTGTTTCTAAATCCATTAAGAAGGCTATGTCTGTTATTCCTCCTTCTAGTAAACGTAAAAGGTCTTTTAAAACTTCTCATTTTTCAGATGAATTTTTAAATGAACATCATCATTCTGATTCTGATAGTGGTTCCTCTGGTTCAGAGGATTCTGTCTCAGAGGTTGATGCTGATAAATCTTCATATTTATTCAAAATGGAATTTATTCGTTCTTTACTTAAAGAAGTCTTAATTGCATTAGAAATAGAGGATTCTGGTCCTCTTGATACTAAATTAAAGCGTTTAAATAAGGTTTTTAAATCTCCTGTAGTTATTCCAGAAGTTTTCCTGTCCCTGATGCTATTTCTGAAGTAATCTCCAGGGAATGGAATAATTTGGGTAATTCATTTACTCCTTCTAAACGTTTTAAGCAATTATATCCTGTGCCATCTGACAGATTAGAATTTTGGGACAAAATCCCTAAGGTTGATGGGGCTGTCTCTACTCTTGCTAAACGTACTACTATTACGTACTACGGCAGATAGTACTTCCTTTAAGGATCCTTTAGATAGGAAGATTGAATCGTTTCTAAGAAAAACTTACTTAGTTCAGGTAATCTTCTTAGACCTGCTATATCTTTAGCGGATGTTGCTGCAGCTTCAACTTTTTGGTTAGAAGCTTTAGCGCAACAAGTAACAGATCATAATTCTCATAGCATTGTTAATCTTCTTCAACATGCTAATAACTTTATTTGTGATGCCATCTTTGATATCATTAGAGTTGATGTCAGGTATATGTCTCTAGCTATTTTAGCTAGAAGAGCTTTATGGCTTAAAACTTGGAATGCTGATATGTCTTCTAAGTCAACTTTGCTTTCCCTTTCTTTCCAGGGTAATAAATTATTTGGTTCTCAGTTGGATTCTATTATCTCAACTGTTACTGGAGGGAAAGGAACTTTTTTGCCACAGGATAAAAAATCTAAAGGTAAATTTAGGTCTAATAATCGTTTTCGTTCCTTTCGTTACAATAAGGAACAAAAGCCTGATCCTTCACCCACAGGAGCGGTATCAGTTTGGAAACTATCTCCAGTCTGGAATAAATCCAAGCCTTTTAGAAAACCAAAGCCAGCTCCCAAGTCCACATGAAGGTGCGGCCCTCATTCCAGCCCAGCTGGTAGGGGGCAGATTACGATTTTTCAAAGAAATTTGGATCAATTCAATTCACAATCTTTGGATTCAAAACATTGTTTCAGAAGGGTACAGAATTGGCTTCAAAATAAGGCCTCCTGCAAAGAGATTTTTTCTTTCCTGTGTCCCAGTAAATCCAGCGAAGGCTCAAGCATTTCTGAAATGTGTTTCAGATCTAGAGTTGGCTGGAGTAATTATGCCAGTTCCAGTTCTGGAACAGGGGCTGGGGTTTTATTCAAATCTCTTCATTGTACCAAAGAAGGAGAATTCCTTCAGACCAGTTCTGGATCTAAAAATATTGAATCGTTATGTAAGGATACCAACATTCAAAATGGTAACTATAAGGACTATCCTGCCTTTTGTTCAGCAAGGGCATTATATGTCCACAATAGATTTACAGGATGCATATCTGCATATTCCGATTCATCCAGATCACTATCAGTTTCTGAGATTCTCTTTCCTAGACAAGCATTACCAGTTTGTGGCTCTGCCGTTTGGCCTAGCAACAGCTCCAAGAATTTTTACAAAGGTTCTCGGTGCCCTTCTGTCTGTAATCAGAGAACAGGGTATTGTGGTATTTCCTTATTTGGACGATATCTTGGTACTTGCTCAGTCTTCACATTTAGCAGAATCTCATACGAATTGACTTGTGTTGTTTCTTCAAGATCATGGTTGGAGGATCAATTTACCGAAAAGTTCATTGATTACTCAAACAAGGGTAACCTTTTTAGGTTTCCAGATGGATTCAGTGTCCATGACTCTGTCTCTGACGGATAATAGACGTCTAAAATTGATCTCAGCTTGTCGAAACCTTCGATCACAATCATTCCCTTCGGTAGCCTTATGCATGGAAATTCTAGGTCTTATGACTGCTGCATCGGACGTGATCCCCTTTGCTCGTTTTCACATGCGACCTCTTCAGCTCTGTATGCTGAACCAGTGGTGCAGGGATTACACAAAGATATCTCAATTAATATCTTTATAACCGATTGTACGACACTCTCTGACGTGGTGGACAGATCACCATCGTTTAGTTCAGGGGGCTTCTTTTGTTCTTCCGACCTGGACTGTAATTTCAACAGATGCAAGTCTTACAGGTTGGGGAGCTGTTTAAGGGTCTCTGACAGCACAAGGGGTTTGGGAATCTCAGGAGGTGAGATTACCGATCAATGTTTTGGAACTCCGTGCAATTTTCAGAGCTCTTCAGTCATGGCCTCTTCTAAAGAGAGAATCGTTCATTTGTTTTCAGACAGACAATGTCACAACTGTGGCATACATCAATCATCAAGGAGGGACTCACAGTCCTCTGGCTATGAAAGAAGTATCTTGAATACTGGTATGGGCGGAATCCAGCTCCTGTCTAGTTTCTGCGGTTCATATCCCTGGTATAGACAATTGGGAAGCGGATTATCTCAGTCGCCAAATGTTACATCCGGGCGAATGGTCTTTTCACCCAGAGGTATTTCTTCAGATTGTTCAAATGTGGGGACTTCCAGAAATAGATCTGATGGCTTCTCATCTAAACAAGAAACTTCCCAGGTATCTGTCCAGATCCAGGGATCCTCAAGCGGAAGCAGTGGATGCATTGTCACTTCCTTGGAAGTATCATCCTGCCTATATCTTTCCGCCTCTAGTTCTTCTTCCAAGAGTAATCTCCAAGATTCTGAAGGAATGCTCGTTTGTTCTGCTGGTAGCTCCAGCATGGCCTCACAGGTTTTGGTATGCGGATCTTGTCCGGATGGCCTCTTGCCATCCGTGGACTCTTCCGTTAAGACCAGACCTTCTGTTGCAAGGTCCTTTTTTCCATCAGGATCTCAAATCCTTAAATTTAAAGGTATGGAGATTGAACGCTTGATACTTAGTCATAGAGGTTTCTCTGACTCTGTGATTAATACTATGTTACAGGCTCGTAAATCTGTATCTAGGAAGATATATTATAGAGTCTGGAAGACTTACATTTCTTGGTGTCTTTCTCATCACTTTTCCTGGCATTCTTTTAGAATTCCGAGAATTTTACAGTTTCTTCAGGATGGTTTGGTTAAAGGTTTGTCTGCAAGTTCCTTGAAAGGTCAAATCTCTGCTCTTTCTGTTCTTTTTCATAGAAAGATTGCTAATCTTCCTGATATTCATTGTTTTGTACAAGCTTTGGTTCGTATAAAACCTGTCATTAAGTCAATTTCTCCTCCTTGGAGTTTGAATTTGGTTCTGGGGGCTCTTCAAGCTCCTCCATTTGAACCTATGCATTCATTAGACATTAAGTTACTTTCTTGGAAAGTTTTGTTTCTTTTGGCCATCTCTTCTGCTAGAAGAGTTTCTGAATTATCTGCTCTTTCTTGCGAGTCTCCTTTTCTGATTTTTCATCAGGATAAGGCGGTGTTGCGAACTTCTTTTAAATTTTTACCTAAGGTTGTGAATTCTAACAACATTAGTAGAGAAATTGTGGTTCCTTCATTATGTCCTAATCCTAAGAATTCTAAGGAGAGATCATTGCATTCTTTGGATGTAGTTAGAGCTTTGAAATATTATGTTGAAGCTACTAAGAATTTCCGAAAGACTTCTAGTCTATTTGTTATCTTTTCCGGTTCTAGGAAAGGTCAGAAGGCCTCTGCCATTTCTTTGGCATCTTGGTTGAAATCTTTAATTCATCATGCTTATGTCGAGTCGGGTAAAACTCCGCCTCAAATGATTACAGCTCATTCTACTAGATCAGTCTCTACTTCGTGGGCTTTTAAGAATGAAGCTTCAGTTGATCAGATTTGCAAAGCAGCAACTTAGTCTTCTTTGCATACATTCACTAAATTCTACCGTTTTGATGTATTTGTTTGTTTTTGGTAGAAAAGTTCTTTAGGCAGCTGTTTCAGTTTGATTCTTCTGCTTTTGATTTAAGTTTTTTCCTTTCATTTATGAGATTAAACTTATATTTTGGGTTGTGGATTCATTTTTTTCAGCGGAAAATGACTGTTTTTATTTTTATGCCTCCCTCTCTAGTGACTCTTGCGTGGAGTTCCACATCTTGGGTATTGCTATCCCATACGTCACTAGCTCATGGACTCTTGCCTATTACATGAAAGAAAACATAATTTATGTAAGAACTTACCTGATAAATTCATTTCTTTTATATTGGCAAGAGTTCATGAGGCCCACCCCTTTTTTATGGTGGTTATGATTTTTTTGTATAAAGCACAATTATTTCCAAATTCCTTTGATGCTTTTTTACTCTTTTCATTATCACCCCACTACTTGGCTATTCGTTAAACTGAATTATGGGTGTGGTGAGTGGTGTATTTATAGGCATTTTGAGGTTTGGGAAACTTTGCCCCTCCTGGTAGGATTGTATATCCCATACGTCACTAGCTCATGGACTCTTGCCAATATGAAAGAAATGAATTTATCAGGTAAGTTCTTACATAAATTATGTTTTTCTGGAATTTGATATTAGCGATTTTGTGGTCGGTTGAGCACTTCCGCGCAAGTTGCATGTTAAGGTGTAAGTACATTGTTATGTCTATAGTACCTGCTGTCGATTCCAGTTGGGGTTTCAATTTTTCTGTGGCCTGGGTCAGTTCTGAATGCCCTATGTAGCAGGCGCTATTTTCTGGTCCTTTAGGCCTATTTCACCCACGTGGGGCCGGTATATCTGGCTGTCCTGGTTGGGTGGTGAGTTGCTCACTCAGGAGGAGTTCGTTATACTCTAGTTCTCTTCGGATCGAATAAAGCTTTCACCTTTACTAAAGATTTCTGTGGAGAGAAACATCCATGAGTTTTCACAAAATACTTACCCTTTGCGGGGCTTAGTCATGGTGAGGAAGCCTTTCGTTCTTAATGTCAGGCTGGTTCTTGTTTCTCCTTTTGGATGGGGCAATTGTGCTCAGTCCTCATTGTCCTGTTCCTAAATATTGGCGGGGTCCCTGAAGCGGATCCTGTTTAAGATTACTCTGTTGATTCTGGAGGTCCTTGGCCTCGGAGCTAGTATTTTCCAATCCCAATGGGACTGGATGTTTAGATAATTCTTTCAAAATCTGGGGTACCAGGTTGGGGCGATTTTTATCTCCTTTATGGTATTCTTATCGGATGTATTTTTTGAGACCTTAATGACGAACCCTTCCTTAACGGGGTCGAGACGTCTTGGGTTTCTTTTTTCCCCCTCTGGGGGCTGGTTGGGGGGTCATCTGTTTGGGAAGTTCGGGCATTTACGGCCTTTTTCTTCCTCCTACTGCTTCTCGTCTGCCCCCAGGTGTTGAGGCCCTGGAGAATGCGTTTTTTTTCCTGGAGTTGCCCTTACTAATATGCCTCGTTTTTATTTGTCGCTAGACAGGAATTGTGAGGCTCATCTTTAGTTCCTTGAGCTGTAGGCGTTTCTGGAAGGTGATCCTGAAGGGATTGTTTGGAGACTATTTTCTATTCTCAAGCTGGATTATCTAGTTTTGAGATCTTACTTTAGGGTGTTGTCCCTAGAGCCTTTAGGAGATATGTTCTCTGTCTCTGGGATGCTTAGCGATCGTCCAGTGTCCAATGACCTTTGGATGTGGCTGTTGTTGCGTCTCCTTGGGTACAGGTTCTCCGTATGAGGTATCCCTATGGTTCCTCAGGGGTTACTACCTTGTAGCTGGCTCCGGTTTTCCGGACATGTTCTTGTTTTGGATGGTTCAGTCCTTCCGGTTCTTAGAATTCCACTTGCCTTTTCAGGGGGTTTTGTTTTCTCTTATCAGGGACTTGGAAATAACCTGAGGGGTAGTTTATTTGCCTAGCAGGTGGGAGATTCCAGTCACAATCTGTTGCAGCTATTTGTACCTTGAAAGGGGGCTTGATGGCTGTTTGTTTTTCTACTGGGCTGGCTGTTGCAGACGGATGGTTCCTCTTCAATCGGTATTGCCTTTGCCGTCTGTCTGCTGGCGCACACTCTATGCTTGTGGGCAGGTGAGTGGTTATATTTGGCTTTCTCCTCCCCTTAGGGAGATTGAGGCATACTACAGTATCCACCTAGTGCCCTGGAGGTCTTCCTCTGTTCAGAGGGGTCCCTCCTGCCTTGCATGCAGGACGTAATGAAGGGTTGGATTCTGGTATTGTGCCATCACTGTTCGTTCAGTGTAGTCTTTCTTTTGCCTGGGAGTGTCCCTTCTTGAAGGGTAGGGATCTGTGTCTGGGTCCTGGATCCCAAACTCGTCCTATGTTCTGTCATAGCTTAGTTGGTTAGCATGCTAGTCTTGTTAGCATATGGTGAAGTTTGCTGTACCTATTGGTACCGTTCAATTTAGTTCCCTCCTTTTTCCTTACTAATGATTTGGCGGTCTGGGGAATTGTTTATTTCCCTGTTTTCGGACATTGCCAGTCACTTTGGTGCTGAGTTCGTTGCCTCGGACAGCGGGTCAGAGGTCTATCGGTTTGGTTGAGCCTGGACTGTGTATCTTAGATCTTGTGATCCCTCCTTAACTGGTAGGCTTTGCTGTGTTTCCTTCCTCAGCAGGGGGCGTTCTCTGCTGGTTTTGGATGCTCTCCTACTTCCTTGTTTTTCCTGGGAGGGAGTGGATTTCTGCACTCAATTTTTCCTCTGTGGGAGTCCTGGTGCAGTTCCTAGCTTGGTTGGCTAGTTTTAACGGCTGGAGTCTGCTAGACTTCTGTTGCCGAGGGAAGCCTGTGGCTTCATCTGGAGCATGATAAGATTTATGGTGCTATATTTTAGGCGGTTCCCGGGGGGGGGAGGTTTATCCCTCAGTCGTTCTTTCATAGTGCGGATTGCACACTGTGTGAGGGATGGGGTCTTCCTTGTCTCTCTAGATCTCCAGGGTTGGGACGTTACATGGTACCTTGGACTTCCATTCAGATTGGGTAGAGGTTTTTTTCCCCCCTTCTCTTTGTTCGGTTGTTGGCTAGGCGTTTTGGTCCTGATGCAACTTTTGTTTGCGCTTGGAGTTCAGCTAGGGTTCCTTTGGTCTTTAGATCTCTGAGTTTTTCTTCTTCTCCTTCTCTTCAGGGTTTATGTGGAGGTCTCCTTCCCTCGTGTCGGGGGTAAGTTGAAGTATGGGCTTGGAACCTGTGTGACTTGTCTCCTCGGAAGCTTTGTGCTCGGTGGAATCTACTGGTTTGGAGCGGTCTCTCTCTAGGGCCTTGCTGGTTTTAACTGATGGGCAGTTATCTGGTCTTTTCAGTTTTTCCTTCTGTTTCTGGTGAAGTAGTTGTTTTTTGTCAGGTGTTTGGGTAATTTCAGGCTGTGGTGCCCTCCGAATGGGCGGCCTTGTCTACCCACCCTTTTTTTGCATTTAGTTTCCTCTATAGCTTGGGTATTGTTTACCCAAAAGTAATGAATGCAGCTGTGGACTCTCCCCGTTTTAAGAAGAAAAATTTAAATTATGCTTACCTGATCATTTTCTTTTCTTTTCACAGGGTGAGTCCACAGCTCCCCCTCCATGTTCTTACGAGGCGGCTGTTTTATTTTTGTATTCTTCTGGCAGTTTTTTCACCCTGATATTTCTCCTACTGTTCCTTGTTCCCTTGGCAGAATAACTGGGGGATGAGGTAAGTGGGGAAGGTATTTAAGAGTTTGGCTGGGGTGTCTTTGCCTCCTCCTGGTGGCCAGGTTCTGAATTCCCAAAAGTAATGAATGCAGCTGTGGACTCTCCCCGTCAAAAGAAAAGAAAATTATTAGGTAAACATAATTTTAAGTTTTCCTTGTTCCCTCTGCAGAATGACTGGGGGGGATGGGGAAGTGGGAGGGATATTTAAGCCTTTGGCTGGGGTGTCTTTGCCTTCTCCTGGTGGCCAGGTGTTGTATTTCCCAACATTAAGGAATTAAGTTGTGGACTCTCTCTGCCAGGAAAGAAAGGAATTTATCTGGTAAGCATAAATTTTGTTTTCCTTTTTTTATTGTACAGAAGAGAAAATAAAGCGAAAATAAAGTGCAAAAAGGACACTTTTTTTTCTCCAACTTAATGCAGCAACTTAAAGGGACACTGAACCAATATTTTTTCTTTTGGGATTTAGATAGAGCATGAAATTTTAAGCAACTTTCTAATTTACTCCTATTATCAATCTTTCTTCTTTCTCTTGCTATCTTTATTTTAAAAGCAGGAATGTAAATCTTAGCAGCCAGCCCATTTTAGGTTCAGCACCATGGATAGCGCTTGCTTATTGGAGGCTCATATTTACCCACCAATAAGCAAGCATAACCCAGGTTCTCAACCTAAACTGGGCCGGCTCCTATGCATCACATTCCTGCTTTTTAAATAAAGATAGCAAGAGAACGAAGAAAAATTGATTATAGGAGTAAATTAGAAAGTTGCTTAAAATTGCTGCTCTATCTGAATCATGAAAGAAAAAATTGTGTTTAGTGTCCCTTTAATGCATTCAGTACCATCATATCGATGACGACAAATCCGGCTTCCTCCAATCGTTGTGTGTCCCCTTTGGCATTCAGCTTGTGGGGCAACTCAACGATTGGAGGAAGCTGGATTCGTCATTGATATGCTAATGAAGCAGCAGATTTTTTTTCTTTTTCTTTCATGATTCAGATAGAGCAGCAATTTTAAGCAACTTTCTAATTTACTCCCTTTTATCAAATTTTCTTTGTTCTCTTGGTATCTTTATTTGAAAAGCAGGAATATAGAAATGTAGCCACCAGTCAGCAAGCGCTACCCAGGGTGCTGAAGAAAAAAATGGACCGGCTCCTAAGCTTACATTCCGGCTTTTTCAAATAAAGTTACATAGAGAACAAAGAAAAATTGATAATAGGAGTAAATTAGAAAGTTGCTTAAAATTGCATGTTGTTATTATTTATTTATAAAGCGCCAATAGATGTCCATGGGTACAAAGATAAAAGTACAACAAAATTAAGCAAACTATTGCAGGTGGAATTGAGATATGCTCTATCTGAATCATGAAAGAAAATATTTGGGTTTCATATCCCTTTAATACCTTTTAGATTTTCAGCACTCCCAATCATAGAGGGATTCCCGCACATTTTCCAGTTTGTAAAGAAGTTTGTTCATCTAATCCAGAGTTACCATTTTCTTTGCTAATTTTAGACTGTAACAGAACAGAACCCTAAAGCTGGTACAGAGGAGCAGATGGTGGAGCTGGATGAAGACCTGGAGAATGAGATTTGCAAAGTATGGGACATGTCTATGAACCAGGTATGGATCCTTTTGTGTTTTTGTGATCTGATTCTAGCGTGACTGCTGGTTTAGGTAAAGTGTGAATTTGTTTGGTGATGTCAGAAAATGAAAAAGTGAGAGAAGAAAGGACAAGATCGACAGAGCGACCATCACAGTTATCGCTGCCATAACTGCTTCAGAGGCCTGGCGTTTTAGGTTCGCTGCTACTTAACGACACTTTAGGTGGCCGACTGCAACCATTCCAATTGAATCAGGATGATTGACAGCCCCATCTTGCACGCGATAGGCCATGTTTAAGCAGGGGGCAGCATTGAACAATCATCAGTTTGTACAATGTTAATTGCAGGCATCGTACTGATGCACGCTCACTGCGAGGCTGGACGGACGAGGTTCAAGACGGCGAACCTTGTCCACCAGCCGAATGTTAACTGTGAGAGGCAAAGGAACAAGTTATGAAAGAGGCCGATATGTTGTCAGTAGTAACAAATGTACTAATGTTCTTGTATATAAAGCAAAGACAAGTATCCCTCTCCTAAAATAGTGTGCTATGAAGCAAATAAAGGCAATGGATGGGTAACCGGGTCTTACAGTCAAGTAAAGGTACTACCGCTGTATAATGAACTCAAAGTTGTTTACTTACTGATCTGGCTCAGCTCAAGTCTTGGAGCTCGTCCGGTATCCAAAGTAAGTGGTTGTGTCGTCTTTAGCTCTGTCCCAATAGCCCGTCCAAGTGAAAGGTGATAGGTGGCTGGCCAAAGCTAACAAATAGCAAACTCGGCTTGTAGCTGCTCCAGGTACCCTGTCTGAGAACGACGCGTCCCCGCGCTCCTCCCAGTTGCTGCGGGTCGATCTACGGAGTCCTCCTGAAGCACGTGGTAGGACCAGCCAATCACGGGACACCTAGGACAAAGCAACAATGCAGCAATCCAATGGAGCACATGTGGTAGATTGAAATCAAATGAACATCGACCCGGTTCCGGGGGTAGGATATGGATGAATCCAGGGGTGGAAGGGAAACTCCTGGCAATCCCTGTATATAATGTAGCAAAGAGGAAAAAGTCCTGGAAGCATCCGTGATGATAAAACCAGCTTTATTCAAAATTCATTAAACTTAAAACGAAGTGTACAGAAAACACAGAAATACTGGCCGGTCTTACGTGTTTCGGCTGTGCCGTATTCATGGACCTAACAGCTGTTGGCCAAATCAGCTTAAAAACACTGTGAAGCGATTTCATTGGATAATACTAAAACGGAAGGAAAATTTTTTTTTTACTCATATGTCAATGGGCAACACTTTACTATCAAAGGATGTATTAATTGTTCAACCACATGTGTGATATACCTTATTGAGTGCACTGAACATCAATTGCAGTACGAGGGTATGACCACTAGATGCGTTAGATCGCGCATACAAGAGCACTTGGGGTATATCACCAACGAACAACGCTGCTCTGCACTGACCATAAATTTTTTAGATTGTCACCAGAAATGTCTGGATAGCTTCAAGTGAAGGGCAGATACCCCTGGGTTTTAACTCAGAGTACACTATCATTAATCATTGGAAATAGTTTAAACTCTAAAATATCAAATCAATTTATATCTTGTAATTATGGTTATCATATATTTTATATTCCTAGCATTAGAGAAATATATTCTTATATAAGGCATCTTTTTCCCATTGACATTTACACACCATCTTAGATTTTTTTAAATAATTTTTTAGATGTTTTCTTAACTTTCCTATGATTGTCTCATCCTGATATATATATATATATATATATATATATATATATATATATATATATATATATATATATATATATAGCTTGCTTTCTTTCTTTCATGTAATTGGCAAGAGTCTATGAGCTAGTGACGTATGGGATATACATTCCTACCAGGAGGGGCAAAGTTTCCCAAACCTCAAAATGCCTATAAATACACCCCTCACCACACCCACAATTCAGTTTTACAAACTTTGTCTCCCATGGTGGTGGTGAAGTAAGTTTGTGCTAGATTTCTACGTTGATATGCGCTTCGCAGCAGGCTGAAGCCCGGTTTTCCTCTGAGTGCAGTGAATGTCAGAGGGATGTGAAGGGAGTATTGCCTATTGAATACCATGGTCTTCCTCTAGGGGATCTATTTCATAGGTTCTCTGTTATCGGTTGTAGAGATTTCTTCTTCTACCTCCCTTTTCAGATCGACGATATACTCTTATATACCATTACCTCTACTGATTCTCGTTTCAGTACTGGTTTGGCTATCTACTTTATGTAGATGAGTGTCTTTGGGTAAGTAAGTCTTATTTTTATTTATGACACTCAGCTATGGTTTGGCACTTTATATGTAAAGTTCTAAATATATGTTTTATACTATATTTGCCATGATTCAGTTCAATCAGTTTATTTTCCTTCTTTCAGACTGTCGGTTTCATTTTTTGGGAAAATGCATATGAATTAATATTTTTCTTACCTAAAATTTTCATTGAATTTTTTCCTCTAAATTGCGGGCTGTTAGGCTTGCGGGTGCAAAAAAATCTGACTTATCTATCTCTGATGAGGATCTTTCTGGATCAGAAGATTCTGCCTCAGATATTGACACTGATAAACCTTCATATTTGTTTAAGATGGAGTTTATTCGTTCTTTACTGAAAGAAGTGTTGATTGCATTAGATACGGAGGAGTCTAGTCCTCTTGATATTAAAACTAGTAAGCGTTTAAATTCGGTTTTTAAACCTCATGTAGTTATTCCAGAAGTTTTTCCAGTTCCTGATGCTATTTCAGATGTAATTTCTAGGGAATGGAATAGTCTGGGTACTTCATTTACTCCTTCTCCAAGGTTTAAGAAATTGTACCCTTTGCCGTCTGATAGATTAGAGTTTTGGGAGAACATCCCCAAAGTTGATGGGGCTATTTCTACTCTTGCTAAACGTACTACTATTCCTACGGCAGATAGTACTTCTTTTAAGGATCCTTTAGATAGGAAGCTTGAATCATTTCTAAGGAAGGCTTATTTTTGTTCATGTAATCTTCTTAGGCCTGCTATTTCTTTGGCTGATGTTGCTGCAGCTTCCACTTTCTGGTTGGAGGCTTTAGCACAAGTGTCGGACCATGATGCTTATAGCATTGTTAAACTTCTTCAACACGCTAATAACTTTGTTTGTGATGCCATTTTTGATATCATTAGGATTGATGTGAGGTATATGTCTTTAGCTATTTTAGCTAGAAGAGCTTTATGGCTTAAATCTTGGAATGCAGATATGACTTCTAAGTCAACGTTGCTTTCTCTTTCTTTCCAAGGTAATAAAGTTATTTGGTTCTCAGTTGGATTCTATAATTTCAACTGTCACTGGGGGGGAAAGGAGCTTTTTTGCCTCAGGATAAAAAATCTAAGGGTAAATATAGGGCTGCTAATCGTTTTCGTTCCTTTCGTCAGAATAAGGAACAGAAGCCTGACCCTTCCCCTAAAGGAACGGTCTCCGTTTGGAAACCTTCTCCAGTCTGGAATAAATCCAAGCCTTTTAGGAAATCAAAACCAGCTCCCAAGTCCACATGAAGGTGCGGCCCTCATTCCAGCACAGCTGGTAGGGGGCAGGTTACGATTTTTCAAAGATGTTTGGATCAGTTCGATTCAAAATCATTGGATTCAGAACATTGTTTCTCAAGGGTACAGAATAGGTTTCAAGATAAGACCGCCTGTGAGAAGATTCTTTCTCTCACACATTCCAGTAAACCCAGTAAAGGCTCAGGCTTTTCTGAAATGTGTTTTTCAGACCTGGAGTCAGCTGGGGTAATTGTGCCAGTTCCAGATCTGGAACAGGGTCTGGGGTTTTATTCAAATCTGTTCATTGTACCGAAGAAAGAGAATTCTTTCAGACCAGTTCTCGATCTAAAAATATTGAATCGTTATGTAAGGATACCAACATTCAAAATGGTGACTATATGGACTATTCTGCCTTTTGTTCAGCAAGGGCATTATATGTCCACAATAGACTTACAGGATGCATATCTTCATATTCCTATTCATCCGGATCACTATCGGTTCCTGAGATTCTCTTTTCTAGACAAGCATTACCAATTTGTTGCTCTTCCTTTTGGCCTAGCAACAGCTCCAAGGATCTTTTCAAAGGTTCTCGGTGCCCTTCTCTCTGTAATCAGAGAGCAGGGTATTACGGTATTTCCTTATTTGGACGATATCTTGGTACTTGCTCAGTCTTTACATTCTGCAGAATCTCATACGAATCAACTTGTGTTGTTTCTTCAAAGACATGGTTGGAGGATCAATTTACCAAAGAGTTCCTTGATTCCTCGGACAAGGGTAACCTTTTTGGGTTTCCAAATAGATTCAGTATCCATGACTTTGTCTCTAACAGACAAGAGACATCTGAAATTGGTTTCAGCTTGTCGAAACCTTCAGTCTCAATCATTCCCTTCGGTAGCTTTGTGCATGGAAATTTTAGGTCTCATGACTGCAGCAACGGACGCGACCTCTCCAGCTTTGTATGCTGAACCAATGGTGCAGGGATTATACAAAGATATCACAATTAATATCCTTAAATCCCATTGTTCGTTTTTCTCTGACTTGGTGGTTGGATCACCATCGTTTAGTTCAAGGGGCCTCTTTTGTTCGTCCAACCTGGACTGTAATCACAACAGATGCAAGTCTTTCAGGTTGGGGAGCTATATGGGGATCTCTGACAGCGCAGGGGGTTTGGGAATCTCAGGAGGCGAGATTACCAATCAACATTTTGGAACTCCGTGCGATTTTCAGAGCTCTTCAGTTCTGGCCTCTTCTGAAGAGAGAATCGTTTGTTTTCAGACAGACAATGTCACAACCGTGGCATATGTCAATCATCAAGGTGGGACTCAGTTCTCAGGCTATGAAAGAAGTATCTTGGATACTTGTATGGGCGGAATCCAACTCTTGTCTAATCTCTGCGGTTCACATCCCAGGTATAGACAATTGGGAAGCGGATTATTTCAGTCGCCAGACGTTACATCCGGGCGAATGGTCTCTTCACCCAGAGGTATTTCTTCAGATAGTTCAAATCTGGGGACTTCCAGTAATAGATCTGATGGCTTCTCATCTAAACAAGAAACTTCCCAGGTATCTGTCCAGATCCAGGGATCCTCAGGATGCGTTGTCACTTCCTTGGAATTATCAACTTGCTTATATCTTTCTGCCTCTAGTTCTTCCAAAAGTGATTTCCAAAATCCTAATGGAGCGTTCGTTTGTACTGCTGGTGGCTCCAGCATGGCCACACAGGTTTTGGTATGCGGATCTCGTTCGGATGGCCAGTTGCCAACCTTGGACACTTCCGTTAAGGCCAGACCTTCTATCTCAAGGCCCATTTTTCCATCAGGATCTCAAATCATTAAATTTGAAGGTATGGAGATTGAACACTTAATACTTAGTCATAGAGGTTTCTCTGACTCAGTGATTAATACTATGTTACAGGCTCGTAAATCTGTGTCAAGAAAGATTTATTACAGAGTTTGGAAGACTTACATTTCTTGGTGTTCTTCTCATAGATTCTCTTGGCATTCTTTTAGAATTCCTAGAATTTTACAGTTTCTTCAGGATGGTTTGGATAAAGGTTTGTCTGCAAGTTCCTTGAAAGGACAAATCTCTGCTCTTTCTGTTCTGTTTCACAGAAAAATTGCTAATCTTCCTGATATTCATTGTTTTCTACAGGCTTTGGTTCGTATCAAGCCTGTCATTAAGTCAATCTCTCCTCCTTGGAGTCTTAATTTGGTTTTGAGGGCTTTACAGGCTCCTCCGTTTGAGCCTATGCATTCTCTGGACATTAAATTACTTTCTTGGAAAGTCTTGTTCCTTTTGGCCATCTCTTCTGCTAGAAGAGTTTCTGAGTTATCTGCTCTTTCTTGTGAGTCTCCTTTTCTGATTTTTCATCAGGATAAGGCAGTTTTGCGGACATCATTTAAATTTTTACCTAAAGTTGTGAATTCTAACAACATTAGTAGAGAAATTGTTGTCCCTTCGTTGTGTCCTAATCCTAAGAATTCTCTGGAGAGATCTTTACATTCTTTGGATGTAGCAAGAGCTTTGAAATATTATGTTGAAGCTACTAAAGATTTCAGAAAGACTTCTAGTCTATTTGTTATCTTTTCTGGTTCTAGGAAAGGTCAGAAGGCTTCTGCCATTTCTTTGGCGTCTTGGTTAAAGCTTTTGATTCAT
This sequence comes from Bombina bombina, assembly GCF_027579735.1. Taxonomy (NCBI): domain Eukaryota; kingdom Metazoa; phylum Chordata; class Amphibia; order Anura; family Bombinatoridae; genus Bombina; species Bombina bombina. Next base: position 235,666,746 of record NC_069505.1, on the reverse strand, counting down.
CATGCTTATGTGGAGTCGGGTAAATCCCCTCCTCAGAGGATTATGGCTCATTATACTAGGTCAGTTTCTACTTCCTGGGCTTTTAAGAATGAAGCTTCTGTTGATTAGATTTGCAAAGCAGCAACTTGGTCTTCTTTGCATACTTCTACTAAATTCTACCATTTTGATGTTTTTTCTTCTTCAGAAGCAGTTTTTGGTAGAAAAGTACTTCAGGCAGCTATTTCAGTTTGATTCTTCTACTTATAATTTCAGTTTTTTTCATTATAAAGATTAAAACTTTTTGATTTGGGTTGTGGATTGTTTTTTCAGCGGAATTGGCTGTCTTTATTTTATCCCTCCCTCTCTAGTGACTCTTTCGTGGAAGTTCCACATCTTGGGTATCTGCTATCCCATACGTCACTAGCTCATGGACTCTTGCCAATTACATGAAAGAAAACATAATTTATGTAAGAATTTACCTGATAAATTAATTTCTTTCATATTGGCAAGAGTCCATGAGGCCCACACCTTTTTTCTGGTGGTTATGATTTTTTTGTATAAAGCACAATTATTCCAATTCCTTGTTTGATGCTTTCGCTCCTTTCTTATCACCCCACTTCTTGGCTATTCGTTAAACTGAATTGTGGGTGTGGTGAGGGGTGTATTTATAGGCATTTTGAGGTTTGGGAAACTTTGCCCCTCCTGGTAGGAATGTATATCCCATACGTCACTAGCTCATGGACTCTTGCCAATATGAAAGAAATTAATTTATCAGGTAAGTTTTTACATAAATTATGTTTTTTCTATTACTAACCACTGACCCTTGCCCTTAAATACTAGCTAGCTCCGCCCCCTCATACCCTAACCCCCTTCCCCCTCCTTTTTTTTCTACCATAAGGCTTACTTAGTAAGCAAAGGAAAATTCATCCTATAGAAACACCTCATTTTTTTTTACAGGTTTAATAGTCCAATTTATGCATCAGCATCTTTTTGCTTTGATGAAATTGGGAATATGGTAGAAATAAAGTGAATCTAAAAGTGTGCTATTAGCAGTCGAGTACAGTACTTATCTGCAATTGCCCTTAAGATCCTTCCTTATTAGGAATCTGCTACTTCCCTTCCCTTGTGTTTTCTCCTCCTTTCCTCTTTATTAATTTTTTTTTCTTTCATGTAATTGGCAAGAGTCCATGAGCTAGTGACGTATGGGATATACAATCCTACCAGGAGTGGCAAAGTTTCCCAAACCTCAAAATGCCTATAAATACACCCCTCACCACACCCACAATTCAGTTTTATGACTTTTGCCTCCTATGGAGGTGGTGAAGTAAGTTTGTGCTTGATTTTTTTGTTTTCTTTTATGATAAGTGCTTCTAAGCATTCTGAAGCCCAATTCCTCTGAGTACAGTGTTTGTCAGAGGGATGTGAAGAGAGTATCGGCTATTGATTTTATGGTTTCCCTCACGGGAAATCTTTTCAAGTGTTCTCTGTTATTGGTCATAGGGATTCATCTCTTATATACCATTACTTCTGCTGATAGTTTTCAGTACTGGTTTGGCTATCTACTATATGTGGATGGGTGTCTTTCGGTAAATATGTATCATTGTTTATGACACTCTCAGCTATGGTTTGGCGCTTAATGTATTAATATAAAGTTTTAAATATATGTATTTTACTTATATTTGCCATGAGTCAGGTCTGTGTATTTCCCTTTGCAGTCTAAATAGTTTCAGTATAGAAATCATGTTTGGGAAGTTTATTTAAACTTTTTTCTTACATGGGGTTCAGTCTTTTTCAATTTGACTTTAATTTTTTCACGGACAAATCTAGGCTCGCGAGGGCGCGAAATGCTGTTTTTATTGCGCCTTAGATGGTGAAAATTTCGTCATTTCCTGTGTCTTAGTTGACGTTAGTTGTTTTGTGGTGAAATCGCGTTTGTTATGACGTGAGTTGTCATTTCCTGGTATTAGTTTTGTGCCAAAATTGTTTAACTTCTTTTTGTGTAATGTGTCATTCTTGGCGCCAAATTTTAGTTATTTTACCCCTTTCCCTCTATTGCTCGCTGTTTTCTTTAACTTTGAAAGCTATTATTATGCCTGCTTTTGTTTTTCTCTACTGAAACTGTTACATTGTGGAAATTGAATGTTTTGCCTAATGTTATTTTTCTTTTTCGGTTACATTTTACGAGATGTCTCATTCTGATTTTGACTCAGATGTTACTGTAGAAACTATGATGCCCTGGAACACAATTCTACAAAGCTTAGTGTGTTCTTTTAATTTTTTAAGCTGTTGTTATTTCTTCAGCTCAATTATGTGGCATTTATTTATCTTGTTTTATGCTAGCAATGTTTCTACATGTACAATAACATTTACTGTTTTGTACATATTCAGTTCATGTACTTGATTTCATCTGCAAACATCACATATTGTTGCTTATATCATAAAAGTTTATGACTGCTATTATGCCTTTAAGTAAACTTACAAGGTCTTTTCAAAATTGTTAAGATTGAATAAATTTTGTTCTGACCGAAAGCAATTTTAAGTTTATTCTACTGATGAAGGTTTCTTTGGCTCAAAGGATCCTGTATCAGACAGTTTGTTAAAATTCTCCTTATTTTTCATTTAAACATTTTTTGTTCTTTGTTAAGGAAATTTTTCTATTTATAGCTTTTAGGAGTCTAGTCCCCCTATTGACTATGTTAAAATCCAGATTTGAAAAGGATTATTAACATTTTTGCTTTTGAGTTTTTTTCCTATTCAATATACTATCTGTATCATATTCTAGAGAATGGTTATTCTGATTCCTTCTTTGGACTGTACTACTATTTCTAAGGAAATCGGTACTTGTTTTCAGGATTCTTTAGAATTTGAATATGACCTTAGTATAGCATATTCACGTACGGGTTATATTTTTAGCTCAGCTTTTTCTGTGGCTGACATTACTGTTCTCTCAACCTTTGTTGAACAGTTGGCATAAGCAGTTTCAGATTCTCAAGTATTTAACTCTGTTTATTTACTTTAGATGTATTCATTTAATTATGTTTACTATATCTATTATTATGATTTCAAATATATTTTATGATCTCTCTCTTGTTAGGATAATTTGTTTGATTTCTATTATCTCCACTATTTTTGGAGGTTCAGAGTTTTTTCTGCCCTACTTTTAGTCCGGTGATGTAGATCGGTTGGTGAATGTCCTGACTACAAACGCTTGTTCTAGATCTAAGGGTAATAGATTCATTTCCCGGCAGGGTTAATACAGCTTTTTGGCCTTTGAGGTCAATTTATTGTGTACCATTTATTTGGGTAATAATAACTACTGTTTTATCAGCTGCTAATTTGGTTAACTCAGAGTGTAAGCACTGAAGAAGCATTTTTTTGTATCCTTCTGGGAGAAAAACGCTATATAATTACTAGTTATTACTTAGACTGCATGAAGGTGCGGTTCTCAAACCAGTCCTTCTGGTGGGGGGCAGATTGAATTGTTTTTGGATGAACTCAGTCCAAATTCTATATTATTCTTAGGGTTTGAATAGGTTTTTAAAATGAGACCTTCTATGGGAAGAATCTTTCATTTTTAGTACACTGATTTTTTTTTCAGGAGTGATTATGCCAGTTCTTTTTGCAGGAACAGGATTTAGGTTTCTATTCAATTCTATTATTTGTCCCTAAGAAGAAAGGTTTATTCAGTCCATTCTTGGATCTGAAGACTTTTTATATTGTTTTGTTAGAGTCTCAACTTTTAAGTTGGCTATTATGCCTTTTTGTTAAGGTCATTTTATCTCTACTCCATTTTTCAGGATGTTTATCCTCATATTTTATTTCATTCAGACCACTTGTGGATTCTGAAATTTTCTTTTTAAGCTTTTACCAATATGTCGCTTTTCCATTTGGTTTAGTGACAGCTTTATGAATCTTTTCAAAGGTTCTTGGTGCCCTTCTTCTGTCTTCAGGTATTGTGGTACTTCCCTATTTAGATGATATCTTGGTATTAGCTTAAACTTTTCTTTTATTAAAGCTGGACAGATAGCTCAGCATGCTAATGCACTGTGGCTGAGCTCTGTAGCAACCTGAGGGTTGCAGGTTCGATTTCCGGCGAGGTCCATTCAGCCTTTCATCCTTTCAAGCTCGATTTAATGCGCAGCGTCTTTAGTCTCTTAGGGGTGATTAGACGCGCTTTACAAGTATCCAATACATACATATGAAAGAGCATTATTCAAATATATGGACTTTTCTTTTTGTGGAATCCCTCATGAATCAACTAAGTTTTGTTTCTTCAAGACATGGTTAGAGGATTTAATTTGCATAAGAGTTTTGTCATTCCTCAGTCAAGGGTCACTTCTTTTTGGGTTTCTAGATGGATTCTGTGTTCATGTCTTTGTCTTTATCGGACAAAAGTAAATTGTAAGTGGCGTTAGCCTGTCTAACTTACAGTCTAGAACATTTCTTTCAGTGTCTATGTGCATAGAAGTTTTAGGTCTCATAACTGCAGCATCGGGCGTGGTTCCCTTTGCTCATTTTTCATCTGAGATCTCTTTTTGCCTTGCATAGTGAATCAATGATACAGGGATTGTTTTTAGATATCACAGTTGATATTTTTAAATCCTAACATGCTTCTCTCTCTGTTTTGGTGATTAGTATATCATCATTTTATTCAGGGGGCCTCCTTTTGTTCATCCTTCCTGGACTGTATTCTTAATGGATGCAAGTTTTACAGGTTGGGGAGCTGTCTGAGGGTCTTTTGACAGCACAAGGGGTTTGGGAACTTCAAGAAGTGAGGTTTCCAATCGATATTTTAGAACTCTGTGCTATTTTTTCAGAGCTCTTTCAGGCTTGGCCTCTTTTAGGAGAGAACTTTTTAATTTTTTGCTTTCAGACAGACAATATCACAACTGTGGGATATGCCAATAAACAATAGGGACTCATTCCTTAGCAATTAAGAAGTATCTTGAATAAGTTCTTAGATGTAATTAATTTCCTGTCTATTTTTTACGAATTTAGACATTTGGAGGGTGGATTACTCAGCCGTCTGTCTTTACATCCGGGAGAGTGGTGTCTCTATACAGATGTGTTTTCTCAATTTCCCAGGTTACCTTTTCAGGTCCAGGGATCCACAGGTGGAGATGGTGGATGCTTTAGCAGTGTCTTGGGTTTGCAACCTGACTACATCCTTCCGCCTCTGTTATTTATTTTTTTTTCTTCCAAAGGAGATTTCCAATATCATATTGGAACAGTGTCATGTGTTTCTGATAGCATCAGCATGGCCTAACAGGTTTGGTATGTGGATCTTGTTCAGATGTCCAAGTTGCCATCCTTGGCCGCTTTCTCTTTGGCCAGCCCTCTTGTTCTAGGGGCTATTTTTTCATCGGGATCTCAAATTACTAATTTGGGGTTATGGAAATTGGTTAGTGTTTAGTCATAGAGGTTTCTCTGACTTAGTTTTTATCGCTATATTTCAGGCTTATAAGTCTGTTTCAAGGAACATGTATTATCAGGTTTGGAAAACCTATATTTTATAGTGTTCTTCTCATAAATTCTCTTGGCATTCTTTTAGAATTCCTAGGATTTTACAGTTTTTCAGGATGGTTTGGATAAGTTTGTCTGCAAATTTTTTGAAGGGACAAATCTCTGTTCTTTCTGTTTCATTTTATAGAAAGCTTGTTTAAACTTCCTGATATTCACTGTTTTGTTCAGGCTTTGGTTGGTTTCAAGCCTGTTCATTTATTAATTTCTCCTTTTTGGAGTCTTATTTGGTTTCAAGATTATCTACTTTCTTGAAAAGTGTTGTTTCTTTTGATTATCTCTTCTGCTACAAGAGTTTCTGATTTTTCAGCTCTCTTGTGTGTCTCCTTATCTGAATTTTTTCATCTAGATAAGAAGTTTTGTGGACTTCTTTTTTTCCTAAGGTTGGGAATTTGAACAACATTAGTAGAGAAATTGTTGTTCCTCCTTTGTGTCCTAATCCTAAAGAATTCTTTGAGAGTTCTTTACATCCTTTGGACGTGGTAAGAGCTTTATAATTCTATATCAAGGTTACTAGGGTTTCAGAAGACTTCTAGTCTATCTGCTGTTTTTTCTGGCATCCTGATAAAAGCTTTTGTTTTTTCAAGGCTTATTTCAAGGCAGGGCAGGCTCCGCCTCAGAGTTTACAGCTCATTCTACTAAGTTCAGTCGCCATTTCTGAGGCGTTTTCAGAATGAAGCTTAGGTTGATCAAATTTGCAAATCAGTAATTTGGTCTTCTTTGCATACTTTTATTGTTTTTACCATTTTGATGTATTTGCTTCTTCTGAAGCAGTCTTTGGTAGAAAAAGTTCTTTAGGCAGCCGTTTCAGTTTGATTCTACTGCTTTTGATTTAAGTGTTTTCAAAGAAAACTTATTTATTGTGTGGATTTAATTTCTCAGTGGAAATAGCTGTTGTTATTTTATCCCTCCCTTTCTAGTGACTCTTCTGTGGACTTCCACATCTTGGGTATTTCTATCCCATACGTCACTAGCTCATGGACTCTTGCCAATTACATGAAAGAAAACATAATTTATGTAAGAACTTAAATAAATGAATTTCATATTGGCAAGAGTCCATGAGGCCCACCCTTTTTATGGTGGTTATGTTTTTTGTATAAAAGCACAATTATTTTTCCTCTTCCTCTTTTTGTATGCTTCTCTACTCCTTTTTTTATTACCCCACTACTTGGCTATTCGTTAAACTGAATTGTGGGTGTGGTGAGGGGTGTATTTATAGGCATTTTGAGGTTTGGGAAACTTTGCCCCTCCTGGTAGGATTGTATATCCCATATGTCACTAGCTAATGGACTCTTGCCAATATGAAACAAATGAATTTATCAGGTAAGTTCTTACATAAATTTTTTTTTTTTTCTCTCATCTTGCAGCTGAAATGGTGTATACCCCACACATCACTTTAACTACATTGAATGCTAGAGTCCTCAATTCCCAGATGAAGCTAAGTTTACTGTTAATTTATCTTAGATTCTTACGAACGGACATTGCGTTTCTTCAAGAAACACATTGGATGTCGGGTGATCCAATGAGGCTCAAATCTACACAATTTCCTCACATATATATATATCCTCTTATATTGGAAAAAGTAGAGGGGTGGCTATTTTAATCCGCAATAAGATTCTATTTCAGTGTCTGCATTTGGAGCAGGACGCGGAGGGGGAGGTACCTTATACTAGTCTGTAAGTTAAATAACCACATATTTACTTGTTAACGTCTATGCGCCTAATCAAGGTCAGTTAAACTTCTTTAGGAAGATGCTGGGACTGATTGATAAACTCAAACAGGGCACATTAGTTTTAAGCGGGGATTTTAATTTAATATGGGATCCCAACATGGATAAGAAACTTTCAAAACCAGGGAATATAGATAAGATTACCAACACGTCTGCCCCCAAATTTAGGGACCTCATGTACCAATACCAACTCTTTGATGTATGGAGGTCTTTGTATCCAACAGACAGAGACTTCTCGTACCTCTCTCCAACAAAAAAATTGTACTCACGATTAGATTACTTTTTTATGGACTCTTGGACTCTAAATAGAGTCCGTGAAGCGAAAATGTCCTCTTGCTCCTGGTCAAACCACGATGCAGTATCTATAACACTCCCTGGGAATACTACACTTTCATCTAGGCCAACATGGAAACTCCACCAAAGTCTTTGGGCTAACCCAATCTTCAAGAGACAGCTATTGATTATCTCTAAAATAACACATCTGGAGGGTTCTTTGAAGGGTAAAATGTTGGATCTTTCGGTTTTCTTTTATAAGAAAACTGCTAAAATGCCTGAATTTTCAGGCCTTTGTTTAGGCTCTGATCTGAATTAAACCAGTTATTCGTGCAGTTTCTCCTCCTCAAAATCTTAATCTGGTTTTGAGCCGATGCATGGTTTAGACCTTCAGCTTTTTTCTTGTAAGGTTCCTTTTCTTCTAGCTATTTATTCATCTAGCAGGGTCTCTGAACTTTCACCTTTGTCATGCAAACCTCCTTTTCTGACTTTCATCAGGATAAAGCATTTCTTTGCACTAGCTATTCTTTTCTTGCTAGGGTAGTATCTACAGATACTATCAATTAGGAAATTGTGGTCCTTTCTTTTTGTCCAGCTAGTTAAAATTCTAAGGATCGTCTTCTTCACAACTCGGATGTTGTTAGAGCTCACAAATATTATGTGGAAGCAACAAAAGATTTCAAATTTTCTTCTCTTTTTGTTCATTGTTCTGGACCTCACAAAAATCAGCAAGCTACGACTGGTACTTTAGCAGCTTGGTTTAAAACTTTAATTTGAAGCTTTTTTTCTCTTGGATAAAACTCCCCTGAGCACATTACTGTTCATTCCACTAGAAATTTTGCTGCTACTTAAGCTTTTCGTTATGAGGATTCTATTGATCAGATGTCTAAGGCAGCCACTTGTTCTTCTTTACACACTTTTTTTTTTAAGATTTATCATTTTGATGTGTGTGATTCTTCTGAGGCTTTTTTTTTACATAGAGATGTGCAGGTGATATTTTCAGGTCAGCTTTTTACAGCTATACAGCATAACTTTCAAGTGCTTCAATATTTGGGTGTCATGTCCCTTTAAACAACTTTACAATTTACTTCTGTCATCATATTTGTCTCTTTAAAATGACCTTCTCTTTCCAAACCATTAAAGTTTAATTTGAATATGGATATTGCTTTCTGCAAGGTGATGAGTATGTGTAGATGTAAGGAGGCACCAGAAGACTTCTGAGAACTTCTGCTTATTCTAAACAAGCACAAAACTTTATACCGATTTCACTAGTGAATAAATACATACATCTTGTTCTGCAAAGTGATGAGTATGTGTAGAGGTAAGGAGGCACCAGAAGACATCTGAGAACTTCTGCTTATTCTAAACAAGCACAAAACTATATACTGATTTCACTAGTGAATAAATACATACATCTTGTTCTGCAAAGTGATGAGTATGTGTAGAGGTAGGGAGGCACCAGAGGACATCTGAGAACTTCTGCTTATTCTAAACAAGCACAAAACTATATACTGATTTCACTAGTGAATACATACATCTTGTTCTGCAAAGTGATAAGTATATGTAGAGGTAGGGAGGCACCAGAGGACATCTGAGAACTTCTGCTTATTCTAAACAAGCACAAAACTATATACCGATTTCACTAGTGAATAAATACATACATCTCATTCTGCAAGGTGATGAGTATGTGTAGAGCTAAGGAGGCACCAGAAGACATCTGAGAACTTCTGCGTATTCTAAACAAGCACAAAACTATATACAGTTTTCACTAGTGAATAAATACATACATCTTGTTCTGCAATGTGATGAGTATGTGTAGAGGTAAGGAGGCACCAGAAGACTTCTGAGAACTTCTGCTTATTCTAAACAAGCACAAAACTATATACCAATTTCACTAGTGAATAAATACATACATCTCATTCTGCAAGGTGATGAGTATGTGTAGAGGTAGGGAGGCACCAGAAGACTTCTGAGAACTTCAGCTTATTCTAAACAGGCACAAAACTATATACAGATTTCACTAGTGAATAAATACATACATCTTGTTCTGCAAGTGATGAGTATGTGTAGAGGTAAGGAGGCACCAGAAGACTTCTGAGAACTTCTGCTTATTCTAAACAAGCACAAAACTATTTACTGATTTCACTAGTGAATATATAAATACATCTCATTCTGCAAGGTGATGAGTATGTGTAGAGGTAAGGAGGCACCAGAAGACTTCTGAGAACTTCAGCTTATTCTAAACAGGCACAAAACTATATACAGATTTCACTAGTGAATAAATACATACATCTTGTTCTGCAAGTGATGAGTATGTGTAGAGGTAAGGAGGCACCAGAAGACTTCTGAGAACTTCTGCTTATTCTAAACAAGCACAAAACTATATACCGATTTCACTAGTGAATAAATACATTCATCTCGTTCTGCAAGTGATGAGTATGTGTAGAGGTAAGGAGGCACCAGAAGACTTCTGAGAACTTCTGCTTATTCTAAACAAGCACAAAAATATATATACTGATTTCACTAGTGAATAAATACATACATCTTGTTCTGCAAGGACCTTCCTCCTTTTTTTTTTTTTAATAAAAAATATTGAAGTAACAAATTAAAAAGAGTACAGAGCCGCGTCTATTTTTTTTTTTATAAGGCTGTGTATTGCAGTGCTAATTTGTTGTTGTGCCCAGCCAATCGGTAAAACTAATCCTGGCACTTTTGAAATCGTATAATTTAAGTGCCCTATATTTCCTAACATCCAGAAATGTAACGGTTAAATTATGGTCGATAAGAACCTTTTTAGGATCTTACTATTACAAGCAGAAATGTAATATATTAGTTTTGGGAATAAATAGAGTGTTGTGCATTGTGTATAGCATAAGACTTGTTCATCTTCCCCAAATTTCTGGCCATTCATATAATAGTTTCAACCCAGTAAGATTTATTTTAATTTGTTTAATTAGTAATAATGTCTTACTGAAGAAAACCTTTTCTAAATACTGTGTCTAAACTATTTTTTCATTGCTTTATATTCTTTTAGGAGGTGGCTTTGTTTCTTCAGGAGTTCAATGCACCTGAAATATTTCTGGGAGTTATTGCCAAATCAAAGTGTAATCGACTAACTGTAAGTAACCGTAACGCTAATAAGTATCCAATTCTTTCAATATTTTTTATTGCATGACAAAAATACACATACATATTATAACAAATCGCTGACTGAGAGACATGGCAACACCAGACCTTTAGGTGGACACCTCTCAAGGCAAAAACTTATGTCTAGGATTACGTTTCTTATTAAGATTGAGGTTTGCCTGGGGATTTTGACTAGACTCTTCTTTTTGCTGTGACACCTGCACTGCTGCTGTGATTTCAGAGGAAACCACTCCTAATGATACTTATGTTTCTCTCTGTATGATATTTTCATCTCATATATATATCTCAAGAGGCAGGTTGTCCTGGTATACCTGCTTCCTCTTTTGCTAAGTTTAAATTCCGATTATCCTAGTATGTGAAGGTATAATCTAGATTATATTAAAGACACAGAGACGAGTATTTTTATGCATTACTCTTTCTTTACTACTCAATGCAGCCTTTTAAAGAACAAGATATATAAGATAAATAACATACACATAATAAGAACATAACATAGACTTATTATAGTGAGAAAAAACAGCCAATCAGCACAGAGCATAGACTATAAACAGAGCACCCAATTAACATACTTCCTCTTTCTAATTGATGCTCAAAAGGAATAAAATATTAAACATCATGAGAAAACCAAAAAGTCCGAAACAACAGAGGGTAATAAATGCCAACTTCTTGTAGAACTGATGGACGAAATTCCATGGGATGTTGAATTTGATAGAAGGTAACGTAGATGTCCAGGGTTCAGTGGATGAAGGTTGAGACTTCTGAATTGAAGGGAAGAATCCAGAAGATGAGAAAGGATTGGAATCACATGGATACTGTTAAAAAATATAAGAATTAGTAACACATAATGACGGTTATTAGGGTGGGAAAAAACACCATTATCTATGTGAGGAGGGAAAATACTCGTCTCTGTGTCTTTAATAAAATCTAGATTATACCTTCACATACTAGGATAATCGGAATTTTATTACAAGACCAGAGACTCCTATTTTTATGCAAGTTTAAAGTAGTTAGGAGAATAAATTAAGCGAGGCATGTTGAATGGGTCTGAAATAAAATTGTTTGAAAATGGAATCTGAAGACCAGTCTGCAGCATTTAAAATCTGTTGAAGAGGAGCCGCTTTCAAAAAGGCTTTCGAAGCAGCGGAACCTCTGACAGAATGAGCTGTGAAAGAAATGTTGATACCGGCCTCTTTCATGACCCATTTAACCCACCTAGCGATAGAGGTAGAAGTGATAGGAGCATGGGGGGGGAACAAAAGAAATAAGCAGTTGATTATGGATAGGTTTCCTAAATATCAGAGTTCTAGATTCATATGACTTTAAGCATTCGACCACACACAAAGAGGGTTCAGAAGACAGATAAGGATAAAAGATGGAAGTAGATAAAGTTTTTGTTCTGCGAGAAAGAAAAAGGTGACTCCTTCAGGGGAGAAACGTTTAGAGTTCCAATCTAAGGCTTTTACATCAGATACCCTTCTGAAAGAAATAAGGCATAGAAGGGTAGCGAGTTTAGCGGAAAGTTGTTTTAGAGTCAACAAGTTATTATCTGGCCAGGATTTGAAAAGAGAGAAAACTAGGTCTACATCCCAGAAAAATTCGTGTTTGGGAACAGGAGGACGTTTTAATCTAATGGCTTTAAGAACTCTACAAACTAAAGGATGTTTACCGACAGGTGAATTATTGATTAGATTATGTCTGGCAGAGATAGCAGATCTATGGACATTAATTGTTCTGTAAGCAAGGCCTGAATCAAAGAGGTGTGACAGATAATTAATGATTTCGGTTAAATCCGAAGAAATGGGATCCAAATCCCTTCGCAAGCACCAGCTAGACCATTTTGACCATGCGGCAAAATAACATCTGCGGGTACCTGGAGCCCAAGAGTCTTGAATGAGGGATCTAGCTCTCTCTGAAAGGCCTCGGAGAGACCAGGGTCCCCTGAAATTGTCCAGGCTATCAGAAAAAGAGAGCCTTGGAGAATTAGACTGTGAAATTCGCCCTCCGGATTGACTAATAGGTGAGGAACTGGAGGAAGAAGAATTGGAAAATTGATGGACATCTCCAAGAGGGAGGGATACCAAGATTGGGTTGGCCAAAGGGGAGTCACTATAGTTAGGCATAGGAGATCCCTGCGGACTGTTGAAATTGTCCTCGGGATCATTGAGAATGGAGGGAAAGCATAAGCTTTCTTGGGGGGCCATGGTTGCAGGAAAGCATCTATGGCCGCAGCTTCCGGATCTGGACGCCAGCTGAAGTATGGGTAAATCTGGAAATTGGTCCTGGATGCAAAAAGATCCAGGCAAAAGGGACCTCTGAGAGATTGAAGGAACAAAAACATTTTCCTGTCTAATTTCCAATCGCTCGAATCTGTCAGATGACGAGATCCCCAATCTGCAGCTGTATTTGATTGACCTGGAATATATTCCGCTTTGATAGAAATATTCCTGTCTAAACAAAGGTGAATAAATTCCTTGGTTATGTTGGACAAATTCCTTGATTTGGTGCCTCCTAAACGATTGAGATATCGTACTGCTGAAATATTGTCCATGCGAAGGAGAATAGAAACTGGAGAAGAAAAATTGGCAAAACTTTTGACTGCAAACGAGCCAGCCAATAATTCCAAACAATTGATATGGAAACGTTTCTCCTCCAATGTCCATTTGCCACCGGTGATGGAAGGACCGCAGCGTGCACCCCAGCCTGAAAGACTGGCATCGGATTCTATAATGAAGTCCGGAGTTCTGCCAAAGATGGCTCTCCCATTCCAGGCTTCTAGATGAGAGAGCCACCAAGACAGTTCTTCTTTGGCTTCTAGGGACAAAGGAATCAAATGAGAATAAGAAAAACCTTTCCTCAAATGAAGGATCTTTAGTCTCTGAAGTTCTCGGTAATGTAATGGGGCAGGAAAAATAGCCTGAATAGAGGATGATAGTAACCCTACTATTCTGGCTATGGTTCTGATGGGAACTAAATCTTTGGATAAAGTTTTGGTAATTTCTTTCTTGATATTCTTTACCTTGTCTGAAGGAAGACTCAGAGTAGAGATTATTGAATTGATTTTGAAGCCTAAGAAAATCAAAGACTTTGTGGGTAAGAGAACTGATTTCTGTTTGTTCACAATAAAACCTAAGGATTCTAATAAAGAAATTGTGGTAGATAGATGATTCTGAAGGGAATGAAAATCTTGGTCCATAATCAAAATATCGTCCAAATAAATTATTAGACGAATTCCTCGGAGTCTCAACCAGGCCACTACTGGTTTCAGTAGCTTGGTGAAAATCCAAGGAGCAGAGGACAGACCAAAGGGAAGGCAAGTGACATTCCAAAACTGGTCTTCCCAACGGAAAGTCAAGAATTTCCAATGTTCTTGGGCGATTGGTACGGTTAGATAGGCGTCTGTGAGATCCAATCGAACCAACCAATCGTTTCCTCTTAGACATTCTCTTAATAAGTGAATACCCTCCATTTTGAAATGATGGTAAACTACAAAGGTATTTAACGTTTTTAGATTTATGACTGGTCTGTATTGATTGTTTTTCTTTTTTACCAAAAACAGATTGCTTAGGTAATAATCTTGAGGTTGAGAGACTGGAAGAATTGCTTTTTTGGAGAAGAGAGAAGAAATTTCTTTCCTGACCAAAAGAGAGTCCTCTTGAGAAAACTGAATTGGATGGGGAAGACAGACTTGAATTGGGGGAGAGATGAATTCTATGAGAATACCTGACACAGTTTGTAAAACCCAAGGGTCTGAAGTAATTGAGGCCCAATTTTGAGTAAACAGGGCGAGTCTGCCTCCAATTTTTTCTGGGAAAGAAAGGACATAGGGAAGAAATGAAGAACTTACCTGGAGCTTGTCTAGCTCTGGCTCTGGTCCTAAAACCTCTCTGAGTCCAGGGGCGACCTCTTGTCGGAAAAAAGGAGGAAGTAGATGGTTCAGAATAACCTCTTTGGAATTGAGATTGAAACTGGTGTTGGTATTGTGATTGTTGGGGATAGTAATGAGACCTGGATAAGAAGGATTAGCGGCCGGGAAAGCGGCCTCTGCCTCTCCCGGCCCTGTCGGAAAAACCCTGGATAGGGTAGAAAATTTTCTTAACAGATGTTTTCACTTTGTTTAAGTTAGAGAAAGTATTAACGTATTGGCTTAAGTCCTTTAAGTAAGAGTCTCCAAACAAAAGACCCTTGTTATCTGAAGCGATATTACTTGAGGAAAAATCAGAAATTTTCGGATCTATTTTCCTCAAGATGTTACGTCTTCTTTCTCCAGACATTGCGCAATTCGTGTTCCCAATAAAACACAGAAGTCTTTGTACCCATTCTCTGACCACATAGGGATCCAAAGGGCAATTTCTTTCATGTAATTAACAAGAGTCCATGAGCTAGTGACGTATGGGATATACATTCCTACCAGGAGGGGCAAAGTTTCCCAAACCTTAAAATGCCTATAAATACACCCCTCACCACACCCACAAATCAGTTTTACAAACTTTGCCTCCAAGGGAGGTGGTGAAGTAAGTTTGTGCTAGATTCTACGTTGATATGCGCTCCGCAGCAAGTTGGAGCCCGGTTTTCCTCTCAGCGTGCAGTGAATGTCAGAGGGATGTGAAGAGAGTATTGCCTATTGAATGCAGTGATCTCCTTCTACGGGGTCTATTTCATAAGGTTCTCTGTTATCGGTCGTAGAGATTCATCTCTTACCTCCCTTTTCAGATCGACGATATACTCTTATATTTACCATTACCTCTACTGATTCTCGTTTCAGTACTGGTTTGGCTTTCTACAAACATGTAGATGAGTGTCCTGGGGTAAGTAAGTCTTATTTTCTGTGACACTCTAAGCTATGGTTGGGCACTTTATTTATAAAGTTCTAAATATATGTATTCAAACATTTATTTGCCTTGACTCAGAATGTTCAACTTTCCTTATTTTCAGACAGTCAGTTTCATATTTGGGATTATGCATTGATTTATCATATTTTTCTTACCTCAAAAATTTGACTTTTTTCCCTGTGGGCTGTTAGGCTCGCGGGGGCTGAAAATGCTTCATTTTATTGCGTCATTCTTGGCGCGGACTTTTTTGGCGCAAAAATTCTTTTCCGTTTCCGGCGTCATACGTGTCGCCGGAAGTTACGTCATTTTTTGACGTTATTTTGCGCCAAAAATGTCGGCGTTCCGGATGTGGCGTCATTTTTGGCGCCAAAAGCATTTAGGCGCCAAATAATGTGGGCGTCTTATTTGGCGCTAAAAAATATGGGCGTCGCTTTTGTCTCCACATTATTTCAGTCTCATTTTTCATTTGCTTCTGGTTGCTAGAAGCTTGATATTTGGCATTCTTTCCCATTCCTGAAACTGTCTTATAAGGAATTTGATCTATTTTGCTTTATATGTTGTTTTTTCTCTTACATATTGCAAGATGTCTCACGTTGCATCTGAGCCAGAAGATACTACAGGAAAACCACTGCCTGCTGGATCTACCAAAGCTAAGTGTATCTGCTGTAAACTTTTGGTAGCTATTCCTCCAGCTGTTGTTTGTAATAATTGTCATGACAAACTTGTTAAAGCAGATAATATTTCCTTTAGTGATGTACCATTGCCTGTTGCAGTTCCCTCAACATCTAAGGTGCAGAATGTTCCTGATAACATAAGAGATTTTGTTTCTGAATCCATAAAGAAGGCTTTGTCTGTTATTTCTCCTTCTAGTAAACGTAAAAAGTCTTTTAAATCTTCTCTCTCTACAGATGAATTTTTTTAAATGAACACCATCATTCTGATTCTTTGGACTCTTCTGGTTCAGAGGATTCTATCTCAGAGATTGATGCTGATAAATCTTCATATTTATTTAGGATGGAATTTATTCGCTCTTTACTTAAAGAAGTACTAATTGCTTTAGAAATAGAGGATTCTAGTCCTCTTGATACTAATTCTATACGTTTGGATAAGGTTTTTAAAGCTCCTGTGGTTATTCCAGAAGTTTTTCCTGTTCCTAATGCTATTTCTGCAGTGATTTCCAAAGAATGGGATAAATTGGGTAATTCATTTACTCCTTCTAAACGTTTTAAGCAATTATATCCTGTTCCGCCTGACAGGTTAGAATTTTGGGACAAAATCCCTAAAGTTGATGGGGCTATTTCTACTCTTGCTAAACGTACTACCTTTCCTACGTCAGATGGTACTTCGTTTAAGGATCCTTTAGATAGAAAAAATTGAATCTTTTCTAAGAAAAGCTTATCTGTGTTCAGGTAATCTTCTTAGACCTGCTATATCATTGGCTGATGTTGCTGCAGCTTCAACTTTTTGGTTGGAAACCCTAGCGCAACAAGTAGCAGATCGTGATTCTCATGATATTATTATTCTTCTCCAGCATGCTAATAATTTTATCTGTGATGCCATTTTTGATATTATTAGAGTTGATGTTAGGTTTATGTGTCTGGCTATCTTAGCCAGAAGAGCTTTATGGCTTAAGACTTGGAATGCTGATATGGCTTCTAAATCAACTCTACTTTCCATTTCTTTCCAGGGAAACAAATTATTTGGTTCTCAGTTGGATTCTATTATTTCAACTGTTACTGGTGGGAAAGGAACTTTTTTACCACAGGATTAAAAATCTAAAGGTAAAAACAGGGCTAACAATCGTTTTCGTTCCTTTCGTTTCAACAAAGAACAAAAGCCTGATCCTTCGTCCTCAGGAGCAGTTTTCAGTTTGGAAACCATCTCCAGTCTGGAATAAATCCAAGCCTGCTAGAAAAGCAAAGCCTGCTTCTAAGTTCACATGAAGGTACGGCCCTCATTCCAGTTCAGCTGGTAGGGGGCAGGTTACGTTTTTTCAAAGAAATTTGGATCAATTCTGTTCACAATCTTTGGATTCAGAACATTGTTTCAGAAGGGTACAGAATTGGTTTCAAGATGAGACCTCCTGCAAAGAGATTTTTTCTTTCCCGTGTCCCAGTAAATCCAGTGAAAGCTCAAGCATTTCTGAATTGTGTTTCAGATCTAGAGTTGGCTGGAGTAATTATGCCAGTTCCAGTTCCGGAACAGGGGATGGGGTTTTATTCAAATCTCTTCATTGTACCAAAGAAGGAGAATTCCTTCAGACCAGTTCTGGATCTAAAATTATTGAATCGTTCTGTAAGGACTATATTGCCTTTTGTTCAGCAAGGGAATTATATGTCCACAATAGATTTACAGGATGCATATCTGCATATTCCGATTCATCCAGATCATTTTCAGTTCCTGAGATTCTCTTTTCTAGACAAGCATTACCAATTTGTGGCTCTACCGTTTGGCCTTGCTACAGCTCCAAGAATTTTCACAAAGATTCTCGGTGCCCTTCTGTCTGTAATCAGAGAACAGGGTATTGTGGTATCTCCTTATTTGGACAATATCTTGGTACTTGCTCAGTCTTTACATTAGCAGAGTCTCATACGAATCGACTTCTGTTGTTTCTTCAAGATCATGGTTGGAGGATCAATTTACTAAAAAGTTCTTTGATTCCTCAAACAAGGGTAACCTTTCTGGGTTTCCAGATAGATTCAGTGTCCATGACTCTGTCTTTAACAGACAAGAGACGTCTAAAATTGATTACAGCTTGTCGAAACCTTCAGTCTCAATCATTCCCTTCGGTAGCCTTTTGCATGGAAATTCTAGGTCTTATGACTGCTGCATCGGACGCGATCCCCTTTGCTCGTTTTCACATGCGACCTCTTCAGCTCTGTATGCTGAACCAATGGTGCAGGGATTACACGAAGATATATCAATTAATATCTTTAAAACCGATTGTTCGACACTCTCTAACATGGTGGACAGATCACCATCGTTTAAATTCAGGGGGCTTCTTTTGTTCTTCCGACCTGGACTGTAATTTCAACAGTTGCAAGTCTCACAGGTTGGGGAGCTGTGTGGGGATCTCTGACGGCACAGGGAGTTTGGGAATCTCAGGAGGTGAGATTACCGATCAATATTTTGGAACTCCGTGCAATTTTCAGAGCTCTTCAGTTTTGGCCTCTTCTGAAGAGAGAATCGTTCATTTGTTTTCAGTCAGACAATGTCACAACTGTGGCATACATTAATCATCAAGGAGGGACTCACAGTCCTCTGGCTATGAAAGAAGTATCTCGAATTTTGGTTTGGGCGGAATCCAGCTCCTGTCTAATCTCTGCGGTTCATATCCCAGGTGTAGACAATTGGGAAGCGGATTATCTCAGTCGCCAAACGTTGCATCCGGGCGAATGGTCTCTTCACCCAGAGGTATTTCTTCAGATTGTTCAAATGTGGGGGCTTCCAGAGATTGATCTGATGGCCTCTCATCTAAACAAGAAACTTCCCAGGTATCTGTCCAGATCCTGGGATCCTCAGGCGGAGGCAGTGGATGCATTATCACTTCCTTGGAAGTATCATCCTGCCTATATCTTTCCGCCTCTAGTTCTTCTTCCAAGAGTAATCTCCAAGATTCTGAGGGAATGCTCGTTTGTTCTGCTAATAGCTCCGGCATGGCCTCACAGGTTTTGGTATGCGGATCTTGTCCGGATGGCATCTTGCCAACCATGGACTCTTCCGTTAAGACCAGACCTTCTGTCGCAAGGTCCTTTTTTCCATCCGGATCTGAAATCCTTAAATTTAAAGGTATGGAGATTGGACGCTTGATTCTTAGTCAAAGAGGTTTCTCTGACTCTGTGATTGATACTATGTTACAGGCTCGTAAATCTGTATCTAGAGAGATATATTATAGAGTCTGGAAGACTTATATTTCTTGGTGTCTTACTCATCATTTTTCTTGGTATTCTTTTAGAATTCCGAGAATATTACAATTTCTTCAGGATAGTTTAGATGAGGGTTTGTCCGCAAGTTCCTTGAAAGGACAAATCTCTGCTCTTTCTGTTCTTTTTCACAGAAAGATTGCTATTCTTCCTGATATTCATTGTTTTGTACAAGCTTTGGTTCGTATAAAACCTGTCATTAAGTCAATTTCTCCTCCATGGAGTTTGAATTTGGTTCTGGGAGCTCTTCAAGCTCCTCCGTTTGAACCTATGCATTCATTGGACATTAAATTACTTTCTTGGAAAGTTTTGTTCCTTTTGGCCATCTCTTCTGCCAGAAGAGTTTCTGAATTATCTGCTCTTTCTTGTGAGTCTCCTTTTCTGATTTTTCATCAGGATAAGGCGGTGTTGCGAACTTCTTTTGAATTTTTACCTAAGGTTGTGAATTCCAACAACATTAGTAGAGAAATCGTGGTTCCTTCATTATGTCCTAATCCTAAGAATTCTAAGGAAAAATCGTTACATTCTTTGGATGTTGTTAGAGCTTTGAAATATTATGTTGAAGCTACTAAATCTTTCCGAAAGACTTCTAGTCTATTTGTCATCTTTTCTGGTTCTAGAAAAGGCCAGAAAGCTTCTGCCATTTCTTTGGCATCCTGGTTGAAATCTTTAATTCATCTTGCCTATGTTAATCGGGTAAGACTCCGCCTCAGCGGATTACAGCTCATTCTACTAGGTCAGTTTCTACTTCCTGGGCGTTTAGGAATGAAGCTTCAGTTGATCAGATTTGCAAAGCAGCGACTTGGTCCTCTTTGCATACTTTTACTAAATTCTACCATTTTGATGTATTCTCTTCTTCTGAAGCAGTTTTTGGTAGAAAGGTACTTCAGGCAGTGGTTTCGGTTTGAATCTTCTGCTTATGTTTTTCATTAAACTTTATTTTGGGTGTGGATTATTTTGAGCAGGAATTGGCTGTCTTTATTTTATCCCTCCCTCTCTAGTGACTCTTGTGTGGAAAGATCCACATCTTGGGTATTCATTATCCCATACGTCACTAGCTCATGGACTCTTGTTAATTACATGAAAGAAAACATAATTTATGTAAGAACTTACCTGATAAATTCATTTCTTTCATATTAACAAGAGTCCATGAGGCCCACCCTTTTTTGTGGTGGTTATGATTTTTTTGTATAAAGCACAATTATTCCAATTCCTTATTTTATATGCTTCGCACTTTTTTTCTTATCACCCCACTTCTTGGCTATTCGTTAAACTGATTTGTGGGTGTGGTGAGGGGTGTATTTATAGGCATTTTAAGGTTTGGGAAACTTTGCCCCTCCTGGTAGGAATGTATATCCCATACGTCACTAGCTCATGGACTCTTGTTAATATGAAAGAAATGAATTTATCAGGTAAGTTCTTACATAAATTATGTTTTTTGGCTACGCCTTGTTCAGATAATTCGAATAATTTAGTGAGGGGACCAACTGAATCTAAAAGTTTATCTTGGCAAATTTTCCAGGATCTATCTATTCCTTTTTTCAGTTTATATCCTGGGGATCCAATAAATTTTAAAATTTTGGGGTCAACTTCAGGTGTGATGGAAGCATTCTTTGGTAACAGGGGACGAGGACATTCGGCTTTCATTTTGTTGCGGGTTTGCTTTTTTTAGGGGTTTACGTAATTGATGGTCAATGAATTTAGCTAAATCCAGGGGGGGACACCACTCGGCGGACCGGGGATGGTGTAAGTCGTCTGGTTTAAACCTAGGGTTACCCAAACAATCTAAAAAGTCCTCTTCGTCCTCACTGTATTCAAAAGATTTTTTAGCTTTCTTTTTCGTTTTTTTAGCGGCCGGGGAGCCATCGGAATTATCCGATTCATTGAAATTGTCTGAGTTAATATCAGTGTATTCGTCACCATCTGATTCTTCAGAATCTGAAGATGGATTATCAATATTATTTTTTGACTTAAATTTTAATTTTTTTGCATACATGAGTATCCCCTGTTTGGTTACCCTCAGGGTGCAGGGTTCTACTAACAGCGGTTTTTCTTCCTTTGCTGTGAGGAATATTAGTCTCAGTTAAAAGTTGGCGAGACTTTTCAATAAGTTTTTTGCTTGCTTTATAGGCAATAGATGGGTTCTTTCTTTTTAAAGATATTTTTCTTTGTTTCTCTCCCATCAAAGAGGTCATTTTGTTAAATAAATTATTCATAGAGGAATCAATCATAGATTGTACTGTATGTAAGGTCAAGGGAGGTGATTTAGATTGAGTTTCAGACATTGCTTATAATGTTTTATCAAAAAACAATGTGAGGTAAAATTAAATATTAAATTGGTTTGATTATCAAAATCTCCCTTATAGGAAAACTTATGTATAAAACTTGAAATATATATAATTGAAAGAGTCTGGCAAAACAGACTATTGAGAGGGTAAATAAAATATTTTTTGAGGTAAAAACTGTTTGATTCAATTACTTAGCTAAAACGATTAACACAGAATTTACAATAAATATGACTGTAATGTAGTATAAATGCCAGAAGATGGCAACATAAGCTGAGAAGAAACACTCAATGTTATAAATGTCAGAAATGTCAGGACCGAGTGGAAAAGACACAAAGTTACCACTCGGTTAACAGCAGAGGTACAGCTGACAGGAGGCAGGGTTAGTACGTCAGCGGTAATGGGCGGGAAGGGGACGGCCCACAAAATGGCGATCGGACTGAGAGGAAAAAACCATGCAGGAGGGGGGAAAATATTGTGCAAATAACGGAGCAGTAAAGCGGAATAAAACGCTAGAAGGTGATAAAAGAAAAGGTATAATAGAGTTACACAAATTTAAAATATATGTAAAGTCAAAACCGGAAAAAAAATATATACATTGGGATAAACAAGGAGATATAGTTACAAAACGAAAATAAACAGTAAACAGAAACAATGTTAAAGGGGATAAAATATATCTATATAGACAGTAATGATAAACGTTTTTATTATTATTATTATGACTGCACTACTTATCTGAGTGAGCAGCAAAAAGAAAGAGGAAGTATGTTAATTGGGTGCTCTGTTTATAGTCTATGCTCTGTGCTGATTGGCTGTTTTTTCTCACTATAATAAGTCTATGTTATGTTCTTATTATGTGTATGTTATTTATCTTATATATCTTGTTCTTTAAAAGGCTGCATTGAGTAGTAAAGAAAGAGTAATGCATAAAAATAGGAGTCTCTGGTCTTGTAATAAAATCATCATCTAGTAAGGTGAAATTGTGTACAGTATGTAAAGCTAAATGTCATAGACAGACATTTTGAGTTTTATTATGTGTTTTGTGGGGGGCTCAGGCAAGATAATCTTGATTTTGTATCTCTTCTGGACTCATCCTTACAGAAAATACTGTTGAAGCATATTTATCAGAGTGCTGAGCAGCCCTCTCACAAAGCATAAGTATTATTATAGCTTGCTATTTTATTAGTTCACTTTATTATGGTGTTACTACCTATACTTCCTTAAGTTCCATATCCCCTGAAGCAGAGACCGTTTCTTCTGACGTCTCTTCTCCCTGAAACTTTAGGCGGTAGAAGCATAAGGCTATCTGAATACCTAACAGATTAATATTATGTGATTAACTGCTTCACAGAGTGTTGTTGCATTTACAATTCAAAGAGGAAGTTTTAATTGGTGACAAGTTAACACATTTATAATGATGTATATAGGCTCAAGGATGTTTCCTATTTCATCAGTTATCTCTAGTCAAATTTCAGAGGATTTTTTTAATTGAGTTTTTCATTTTCTTTGTTTTTTTTTTTGCCTTTTTCTAGGCTAAAACTGCAGTATTTACTATCTACAGTCACAATCTTTATGGTTTAAATCTCATTCAATGATTTTTTTATTGATAGGTGACAGCGTCAGTAATAATATGTATGTGTATTTTTTATATGCAATCAGCGAAAATATTGAATAAATTAGATACTTTAAATGTATTGGCTTTAAATGTATTATTTCTAATATTCCTAAAACATATAATTTGTCGGTCAGGTAGTGAGGTTGAGAGCTCTGATCTTACACGCAATTCTAAGAAGACCAAACCAAAGGCTGCTCCTAAAGTGATTTGTAGGAGCAATACTCAGACTGTAATTCTTTTAAGAAAGCTCCTCAAAAGACTAAGAGGAAACTGCACGTCAGATCTCACTGGCCTTGCTTAAACGTAAGGTTAAACGTTTTGTTAGAAAAACCTTTCACATGCTTGGACAAACACATTTCTCTTGGATCAGGCTGAGATTTTGTTAGTTCCCCTCCTTTTTTGATCCCAGTACGTTTTGTGATAGAGCTAGAGTCTGGTCAGTTTCTGATCACAAGCTCTGAAGAATGCTTACTTTTATGTTTACATTCACGTAATTTCTCTGCTTTCTGGTGGAAATTTTCCATTTCTTGTATTCTAGAAAACTTTCAATAAATGAACACCTTACTAATTTGCATTATTTAATGACTTTGAGTCTTCATATGCAGTTTTCCGAAGAAGTTTTGCTGACTATTAGGCTTAAGAGGTGTTGCTGCCAACTCATATTGGTAGCTTTCGTACTGAACCCACCAGTACCTTAATACTACAGTATGTCTCCACAAGGTTTCTATTTGGTCTTATATAATATGGCATAGTTGTGTAGGTGTCCAAATTGTTTAGTCTTGTTTCAGTCTCCAAACTGATTAACTTGGGTGTATTCCTTTTCTTTCCAAAGGCAGGGAGAGTCCACAACTTAATTAATTACTGTTGGGAATATCAACACCTGGCAACTAGGAGGAGGCAAAGACCACCTGTGAAAGGCTATAAATAACCCTCCCACTTCCCCTATCCCCCCAGTCATTCTTTGCCTTTCGTCACTAAAGGAGGATAGCAGAGAAAAGTGTCAGAAGATATTGACAGTCCTTTAATGGGTATTTTCCCTTCAAGAAAGGGCTGTGTTTTTTTTTTCTCTCAAGTAATCATGTAAATCTCTCAGTGAGAGTAGTGATGGAAGTTAGAGTCTAGATGCACAGGGAACGTTCTCAGATTGATTATCTAGAATTATAACAAACATCCCCTGAATAACCAGTGTTAATGAGTTACACTGTTTATTCTTTATCACTCAGGTCCCTGTCAGGCAACGCAGAAAGACATTCACACCATGAGATGCTGTGTCTGCGCCACAGCATGGATCCTGGAAGGTGAGTCTTTTTTTCTTTTTTTTCTTAGGGGAATGTGCCTATTAGGGTCCATATCTCCCCTATGATTTATGTCAGGGACACCTTTGGTCACAGTGTGACACTCAGCAACCTATAGAGGATCTGGGGACAGTATCTCCTTTAGAGGGAGATAATTTATGGGACCAGTTGGGAAAATTATTTGCCGCTTAGCTCCTTATAACGGAGCACTTGTGAAAGGGGTTATGGCTCAGAAGGGTGATTTAAATCAGGCAGAGGAACGCTGGATTAGAATAGTTTATTTTTAACGTTGTGCAGCTATTATTAGCTTTGAGCGCTTTTCTAATACAGTGGGAGCAGTCTCATCTTGCGCATCATGTGACCGGGTGCGATTCTTCCGGTTTTGCAGCTCTGATTCTCCTTCTCAGCAGAGTTGCTTGTCGCACTAAGGGGAGTCCTTATTATGGTCTGGGCCTCTGGGAGATGGTGAGAACCCTAGCCCTAGGGTGGGTAGAGGTACCTCTCTTTTTTTTTTTAATTTTGTTTTTACACCTAACTGTTATGTTTTTTCGTTGGGACTCAATATCCAGTTATGGTGGATACTGAGGTTAACCCTTCAGAGGATTATGTGTCTGCTATATCTATTACCAATAATTGTATATATTATGAGGAGGCCATGGTTTGTCCCCCTGCTCAATTTTGTTCCTAGACTTTAGAACAACCCCCAGGCAAGAGGAAGGGGTCTAAAACTGTTAACACCTCTGACAAGCTTATCCCCTCTGAGCCCTACACCTCTCAGGACTTTCTTGTCCAAGACCAGGTGATGCCTACCCTCACTCCGCAAGCCGGATTTAACTCACATTTACATGCAGTTCCCCTCGGCATGCCTAATCCTCCTGTTGGAGGTGGGTTTTTTCCAGCTGACTTTACTTTGCAGTTGCAATCTGCTGTGTCTGCGGCCCTTAATGCATTACCTATCTCTGGAAAGCGCAAGAGAAAGGTTAAACACAGTACTGCTGATTTGGGAGATATCCCTTCCTTTCAGTCAGATCTAGCTAGTCAGTCTCATCTCTCTGAGGATTAGTTAACCTCTGTTGCGTCAGAGGGTGAACTTTCTGAGTCAGAAACCTCAGAGGTTAAGCCTCCTGCCGCAAAGGAATTTAACTTCAGACTTAAGATTGAACATCTCTGTTTTCTTTTAAAGGAGGTTTTATCTACGCTAGAGGTTCCAGAAGCTAAGCTTGCTGAGAAGCCTAGGATTCCAAAACTAGATAGGGTTTGCCAGGTCAAGAAGGTTACACAGACCTTTCCGGTCCCTTTTAGAATGGCGAAGATTATTGCGAATAAATGGGAAAGGATTGGAACGCCTTATTCCCAGTTCCTGATTCACATTTGGAATTGTGGAGTTCCATTCCTAAGGTCGATGGAGCCATCTCTACTATTGCCAAACATACTACTATGACTCTAGAGGATAGTTCCTCTTTTAGGGAACCTATGGATAAGAAACTAGAAAACTATTTAAGAAGAATGTTTCAGCACATGAGTTTTCTTTTCCAGCCGGCAGCAGCTCTATCAGAAATAATAATAGGTTGAATCTCCTCTTGAGGATTTTCAGGATAGGATCAAGGCGCTAAGGATAGCCATCTCCTTTATCTGTGATGCGAATATGCAGATTGTTCGCTTGAATGCCAAGGCTTCAGGTTTTGCGGTCCTAGCACGCAGGGCCCTCTGGTTAAAGTCTTGGTCAGCGGATATGGTCTCTAAATCCAGACTTCTTTCCTTACCATTTATGGGAAAGATTTTATTCGGATCAGGTCTGGACTCAATCATTTCCACGGTTACTGGGGGGAAGGGTGCTTTCCTACCCCAGGATAAGAAAACCAGACCTAAGGGATATCATTTCCTTTCATTTTCATTCCTTTCGCTCAGACAAGCAAATAACTCCATCATCTGCCAAGTCAAGGGCACTTGGACGCTTTCTCAGTCTTGGAACATGTCCAAGCAGACCAAGAAGCTCACAGATAACAAATCTACATGACGGGGTGGTCCCCGATCCGGGATCGGATCGAGTAGGGGGCAAGTTGTCTTTTTTTTTTTTTTTCCTCAGAAGCCCGGGGTCAGGACATTCAGGATCCTTGGGTGTTAGACGTGGTATCTCAGGGATACAGGATAGGATTCAAATCTCATCCTCTCAGGGGCAGATTTCTCCTCTCCAGGTTCTCTTCAAGACCAGAGAAGAGGAAAGTCTTCTTAGATTGCGTCCGAGATCTCTCCTCCTTGGGAGTAATCGTCCCAGTGCCTGCCTCAGAAAGAAGACTAGGGTTTTATTCAAACCTCTTCTTGGTTCCAAAAAAGAAGGGAACTTGTCACCCAATTTTGTACTTGAAATGTCTCAACAAATTCTTCAGAGTCCCCTAATTCAAAATGGAGACTATCAGATCGATCCTTCCACTGATACAGGAAGGACAATTCAAGATTACAATTGACCTAAAGGATGCATTCCTTCATGTTCCGATCCACAAGTATCATTTTCAGTTCCTGTGGTTTGCCTTTCTGGACCAGCATTTCCAGTTCATAGCACTACCATTTGGCTTAGCTACAGCTGCCAGAATATTTACAAAGATTTTGGGAGCTCTCCTAGCAGTGGCCAGATCTTAGGGTATCGCAGTGGTGCCTTACCTGGATGATATCTTGGTACAAGTTCCATCTTTTCATTTGGCAAGGGATCACTCAGATTCCCTTCTGAGTCTCCTTTGGTCACATGGATAGAACATAAATCTGGAAAAGAGTTCTCTGGTTCCCAGTACCAGGGTGTTTTTTCTGGGTACTATCATTGACTCAGTGTCCATGAAGATTTTTATGACAGATCAGAGACATTCCAAGCTGGTAGCAGCATGTCTCTCCCTCCAAGCCACTTTAAGGCCATCAGTGGCTCAGTGCATGGAGGTTTTTAGGCTCATGGTATCTTGTATGGAAATTATTCCTTTTGCCCGCTTCCATCTCAGACCTTTTTAACTACGTATTCTGAGGCAATGGAACGGCGATCACTCAAACCTGTCTCAACAAATTGTTCTGGACAGTCTGACAAGAGACTCTCTCTCTTTGTGTCTCTATCAAGATCACCTGTCTCTAGGCACGTGCTTCTTGAGACCGTCCTGGAAGATTGTGACTACTGACACAGCCTCTCAGGCTGGGGAGCAGTCTGGAGTCCCAGGAAGGCTCAGGGGACGTGGTCCCGAGAGGAATCTACTCTTTCGATCAATATTCTGTAACTTCGGGGGATTCACAATGTGCTAAAGGCATGGCCCCAGCTTGGTTCTGCCCTGTATATCAGATTCCAATCAGATAATATAACCTCAGTCGCTTACATCAACCATCAGGGAGGAACAAGAAGTTCCCTAGCAATGTTAGAGGTGTCTCAAATTCTTCAATGGGCGGAAGCCCACAACTGCCTTCTTTCCGCGATTCACATCCTGGGCGTGGAAAATTGGGAATCAGACTTCCTCAGCAGACAATCCTTTCACCCGGGGGAATGGTCTCTCCACCCAAGGTGTTTGCAGACATAACTGTCATATGGAGGTTGCCAGAGATTAACCTCATGGCTTCTCTTCTCAATGCCAAAGTACCCAGTTACAGGTCGAGATCGAGGAATCCTCAGAGTTAGTAGACGCATTAGCGGTTCCATGGAGGTTCAGGCTCATACATCTCCATTGGCTCTTCTACCTCGTGTAGTGGCTCGCATCAAGCAGGAGCAAGCCCAAGTGATTCTAATAGCACCATCTTGGCCTCGAATGACGTGGTTTGCAGATCTGGTGAGCATATCCTCGTCCCCTCTTTGGAGGTTATCTTATCGGAAGGACCTTCTAATTCAGGGTCGATTCCTACATCAAAATCTAGATTCTCTGAGGTTGACTGTGTGGAAATGAATGCTTAGTCTTATCCAAAAGAGGGTTCTCTGATAGTGTCAGACACTTTGATTCAGGCTTGTAAGCCGGTTACTCTGCGTATTTACCATAAGGTGTGGCGGACTTACCTGCACTGGTGTGAGGAACATAGTTTTCCATGGCACAAGGTGGGGGTTACTAGGATTTTGTCTTTTCTCCAAGATGTATTGGAGAAGGGTTTGTCTGCCAGCTCTCTGAAGGGTCAGATCTCGGCCTTATCGGTTTTACTGCACAAGAGATTAGCGGTTCTTCCGGACGTGCAGTCTTTTGTTAAGGCTCTGACTAGAATCAGACCTGTATTCAAACCTGTTGCTCCTCCTTGGAGTCTCAACCTTGTTCTTTGTGTTTTGCAGCAAGCTCCGTTCTTTTGTTGGCCATTGCCTCAGCTCGCAGAGTCTCTGAGATTTCTGTTTTACAGTGTGATTCCCTTTACCTTGTTTTCCATGCCGATCAGGCATGGAAGGGTTCCTTCCTAAGGTGGTCTCGGATTGTAACATCAATCAGGAGATTGTTGTTCCTTCCTTTTTTCCCAACCCTTCTTCCATGAAGGAACGTTTGCTCCACAATCTGGATGTTTTTTGTGCATTAAAATTCTACCTTCTGGCAATCTTCGTCTTTGTTCTTTATGCGGGTAGACGCAAGGGCCAGAATGCCACTGCAACTTCTTTATCTTTGTGGTTGAAGAGTGTCATCTGCTTAGCTTAGGAGAAAGCGGGGCAACAGGCTCCTGAGAGGATAACGGCTCATTCCACTAGGGCAGTTACTTCCTCCTGGGCTTTTAAGAACAAAGCCTCTATGGATCAGATTTGTAAGGCGACTACCTTGTCCTCCTTGCATACTTTTTCTAAGTTCTATAAATTTGATGTGTTTGCTTTGGCTGCAACAGCTTTGGATTGGTTACCAACAGTAATGGATGAAGTTGTGCACTCTCCCTGTCTTTGGAAAGAAAACAAAATGTATGCTTACCAGATAAATTCCTTTCTTTCCTGGCACGGAGAGACCACGACACCGCCCGTTGTCTTTTATGGGCGGCTTCCCATTTCTTTTCTTCTGGCACCTCTATACCCTAATGTTTCTCATACTTTTCCTTGTTCCCTCAACCAAATGACTGGGGGGATAGGGGAAGTAGGAGGGATATTTAGTGCCTTTGGCTGGGGTGTCTTTGCCTGCTCCTGGTGGCCAGGCATTGATATTCCCAACAGTATTGAATAAAGTTGTGGACTCTCCCTGCCAGGAAAGAAAGGAATTTATCTGTTAAGCATAATTCTTTTTTTTTTTTGCTCTTTAATATATTTGTATGTTAAATAACTTTATAAATTCTAGTTATCACTGTATGATCTGACGTTATCTCCATGTAATATTCTACCTTGTTTTTAGGAAATTTGTGTGGGGATATTGGGAAATATGGCCTGTTTCCCAGAGACTTGTTTGGTGATTAGCAACAATGAAGATCTGGGGTAAGATCATTCTGTTTTTCATTTATTTACTTTTTTTGGTAGAGTAGATCTTTATGAAGATCTATATTTGCTATGAAAATAACAAATTGAATACAATAAATTCAGTTTAACATCCATTAGTAATTCATAAGCATGTCCAGTAATGTCATTGTTGGAAGCTAAGCCGTTCTTCCTTTGTTTTGCTTTGGAGGTTTGTTACAAAAGAACTATACTTGCTGTATGCTCTTATTGTCACCATAAAAAGGCCCAATACATATTGAAAATAATAAAGTTGTTATAAGAATGATCCATGTCATAGTTCTCAGCTTTGTGTAGGACCGGATAAACCAGAAGGTATTATTTTAGAGAGTGTTTTGAACTGAAATGATATTTTAAGCATATAAGATGCACCTATATTTAAGGCACAGCATGCTTTTAAGGATAAGTTACCTTTCCCACACTGCACAGATATCACTCTCAAGTGTCTTCAAAATTCCCAATCTCCCCCTCACTACTCAGCAGATGTTCATCCATTTCCCTTTAGCATTACAGCTTCCTGATTTTCTGTTTTTACCCTCTGTCTTCCACTCTCTCTTTATCTTCCACCCTCTAACTTCTGCTAGCAACTAAAAAGATTTCAGCTGTTAACTAGAAATAGCAAATCTAGGAACACAAAAGTCAAAATTAAATTTTCTTGGTTCATTCAAAAGTTTTTTTGTTTTTTTTTTGTGAATTGACGGTTTTGATTGTTCTCAAATCGGCACTCTAGCTAAACAATGTTTTAAAAAGGGCATGGAGGTGCCGTTTGGCTAGAGCGCCAATTGGAGAACAGTTCAAATGGTTAGCTCACAGAATAAAAAAAACTTAATTTATGTAAGAACTTTACCTGATAAATTAATTTCTTTCATAGTGGCAAGAGTCCATGAGCTAGTATGGGATATATTTTCCTACCGGGGGGGGGGGCGGCAAGGTTTCCCAAACCTCAAAATGACTCTAAATACACCTCCCACCTCACTCATACCTCAGTTTAACGTATAGCCAAGAATTGAGGTGTATAAAATGGAGTAAAAAGCATGCAAAAAGAGGAACTGGAAAAATAATGTGCGTTATACAAAAAAATCATAACCACCAAAAATCGGGTGGGTCTCATGGACACTTGCAATTATGAAAGAAATTAATTTATCAGGTAAGTTCTTACATAAATTATGTTTCTTTCATGTAATTAGCAAGAGTCCATGAGCTAGTGACGTATGGGATATACATTCCTACCAGGAGGGGCAAAGTTTCCCAAACCTCAAAATGCCTATAAATACACCCCTCACCACACCCACAAATCAGTTTTACAAACTTTGCCTCCTATGGAGGTGGTGAAGTAAGTTTGTGCTAGATTCTACGTTGATATGCGCTCCGCAGCAGGTTGGAGCCCGGTTTTCCGCGTGCAGTGAATGTCAGAGGGATGTGAAGAGAGTATTGCCTATTTGAATTCAATGGTCTTCCTCTAGGGGATCTATTTCATAGGTTCATCTCTTACCTCCCTTTTCAGATCGACGATATACTCTTATATATATATATATATATATATATATATACCATTACCTCTGCTGATTTTCGTTTCAGTACTGGTTTGGCTTTCTACTACATGTAAATGAGTGTCCTGGGGTAAGTAAGTCTTATTTTCTGAGACACTCTAAGCTATGGTTGGGCACTTTTTTAATAAAGTTCTAAATATATGTATTCAAACATTTATTTGCCTTGACTCAGGATGTTCAACATTCCTTATTTTCAGACAGTCAGTTTCATATTTGGGATAATGCATTTGAATCAATCATTTTTTCTTACCTTAAAAATTTGACTTTTCCCTGTGGGCTGTTAGGCTCGCGGGGGCTGAAAATGCTTCATTTTATTGCGTCATTCTTGGCGCAGACTTTTTTGGCGCAAAATTTTTTTCTGTTTCCGGTGTCATACGTGTCGCCGTTCCGGATGTGGCGTCATTTTTGGCGCCAAAAGCATTTAGGCACCAAATAATGTGGGCGTCTTATTTGGCGCTAAAAAAATATGGGCGTCACTTTTGTCTCCACATTATTTAAGTCTCATTATTTCTTGCTTCTGGTTGCTAGAAGCTTGTTCACTGGCATTTTTTCCCATTCCTGAAACTGTCATTTAAGGAATTTGATCTATTTTGCTTTATGTTGTTTTTTCTATTACATATTGCAAGATGTCCCACGTTGCAACTGAGTCAGAAGATACTTCAGGAAAATCGCTGCCTGGTGCTGGAGCTACCAAAGCTAAGTGTATCTGCTGTAAACTTTTGGTATCTGTTCCTCCAGCTGTTGTTTGTATTGAATGTCATGACAAACTTGTTAATGCAGATAAAATTTCCTTTTGTAAAGTTCCATTACCTGTTGCTGTTCCGTCAACATCTAATACTCAGAGTGTTCCTGATAACATAAGAGATTTTGTTTCTGAATCCATTAAGAAGGCTTTGTCTGTTATTCCTCCTTCTAGTAAACATAAAAAATCTTTTAAAACTTCTCATTGTTCAGAGGAATTTTTAAATGAACACCATCATTCTGATTCTGATAATGGTTCTTCTGGTTCAGAGGATTCTGTCTCAGAGGTTGATGCTGATAAATCTTCTTATTTATTTAAAATGGAATTTATTCGTTCTTTACTTAAAGAAGTTCTAATTGCTTTAGAAATTGAGGATTCTGGTCCTCTTGATACTAAATCTAAACGTTTAGATAAGGTTTTTAAATCTCCTGTAGTTATTCCAGACGTTTTTCCTGTTCCTAGTGCTATTTCTGAAGTAATTTCCAGGGAATGGAATAATTTGGGTAATTCATTTACTCCTTATAAACGTTTTAAGCAATTATATCCTGTGCCATCTGACAGATTAGAGTTTTGGGACAAAATCCCTAAGGTTGATGGGGCTGTCTCTACTCTTGCTAAGCGTACTACGATTCCTACGGCAGATGGTACTTCCTTTAAGGATCCTTTAGATAGGAAAATTGAATCCTTTCTAAGAAAAGCCTATTTGTGTTTAGGTAATCTTCTTAGACCTGCTATATCTTTGGCGGATGTTGCTGCAGCTTAAACTTTTTGGTTGGAAGCTTTAGCGCAACAAGTAACAGATCATAATTCTCATAGCATTATTATTCTTCTTCAACATGCTAATAATTTTATTTGTGATGCCATCTTTGATATCATTAGGGTTGATGTCAGGTATATGTCTCTAGCTATTTTAGCTAGAAGAGCTTTATGGCTTAAAACTTGGAATGCTGATAGGTCTTCTAAGTCTACTCTGCTTTCCCTTTCTTTCCAGGGTAATAAATTATTTGGTTCTCAGTTGGATTCTATTATTTCAACTGTTACTGGAGGGAAAGGAACTTTTTTACCACAGGATAAAAAATCTAAAGGTAAATTCAGGTCTAATAATCGTTTTCGTTCCTTTCGTCACAACAAGGAACAGAAACCTGATCCTTCACCCTCAGGAGCGGTATCAGTTTGGAAACCATCTCCAGTCTGGAATAAATCCAAGCCTTCTAGAAAATCAAAGCCAGCTTCTACGTCCACATGAAGGTGCGGCCCTCATTCCAGCTCAGCTGGTAGGGGGCAGATTACGTTTTTTCAAAGAAATTTGGATCAAATCCGTTCACAATCTTTGGATTCAGAACATTGTTTCAGAAGGGTACAGAATTGGCTTCAAAATAAGACCTCCTGCAAAGAGATTTTTTCTTTCCCGTGTCCCAGTAAATCCAGCGAAGGCTCAAGCATTTCTGAAATGTGTTTCAGATCTAGAGTTGGCTGGAGTAATTATGCCAGTTCCAGTTCTGGAACGGGGGCTGGGGTTTTATTCAAATCTCTTCATTGTACCAAAGAAGGAGAATTCCTTCAGACCAGTTCTGGATCTAAAGATATTGAATCGTTATGTAAGGATACCAACATTCAAAATGGTAACTGTAAGGACTATCCTGCCTTTTGTTCAGCAAGGGCATTATATGTCTACAATAGATTTACAGGATGCATATCTGCATATTCCGATTCATCCAGATCACTTTCAGTTTCTGAGATTCTCTTTCCTAGACAAGCATTACCAGTTTGTGGCTCTACCGTTTGGTCTAGCAACAGCTCCAAGAATTTTTACAAAGGTTCTCAGTGCCCTTCTGTCTGTAATCAGAGAACAGGGTATTGTGGTATTTCCTTATTTGGACGATATCTTGGTACTTGCTCAGTCTTTACATTTAGCAGAATCTCATACGAATCGACTTGTGTTGTTTCTTCAAGATCATGGTTGGAGGATCAATTTACTAAAAAGTTCATTGATTCCTCAGACAAGGGTAACCTTTTTGGGTTTCCAGATAGATTCAGTGTCCATGACTCTATCTTTGACAGACAAGAGACGTCTAAAATTGATATCAGCTTGTCGAAACCTTCAGTCACAATCATTCCCTTCGGTAGCCTTATGCATGGAAATTCTAGGTCTTATGACTGCTGCATCGGACGCGATCCCCTTTGCTCGTTTTCACATGCGACCTCTTCAGCTCTGTATGCTGAACCAATGGTGCAGGGATTACACAAAGATATCTCAATTAATATCTTTAAAACCGATTTTACGACACTCTCTGACGTGGTGGACAGATCACCATCGTTTAATTCAGGGGGCTTCTTTTGTTCTTCCGACCTGGACTATAATTTCAACAGATGCAAGTCTTACAGGTTGGGAAGCTGTGTGGGGGTCTCTGACGGCACAAGGGTTTGGGAATCTCAGGAGGTGAGATTACCGATCAATATTTTGGAACTCCGTGCAATTTTCAGAGCTCTTCAGTCTTGGCCTCTTCTGAAGAGAGAATCGTTCATTTGTTTTCAGACAGACAATGTCACAACTGTAGCATACATCAATCATCAAGGAGGGACTCTCAGTCCTCTAGCTATGAAAGAAGTATCTCAAATTCTGGTTTGGTTGGAATCCAGCTCCTGTCTAATTTCTGCGGTTCATATCCCAGGTATAGACAATTGGGAAGCGGATTATCTCAGTCGCCAAACGTTGCATCCGGGCGAATGGTCTCTTCACCCAGAGGTATTTCTTCAGATTGTTCAAATGTGGGGGCTTCCAGAAATAGATCTGATGGCCTCTCATCTAAACAAGAAACTTCCCAGGTATATGTCCAGATCCAGGGATCCTCAAGCGGAAGCAGTGGATGTATTGTCACTTCCTTGGAAGTATCATCCTGCCTATATCTTTCCGCCTCTAGTTCTTCTTCCAAGAGTGATCTCCAAAATTCTGAAGGAATGCTAGTTTGTTCTGCTGGTAGCTCCAGCATGGCCTCACAGGTTTTGGTATGCGGATCTTGTCCGGATGGCTTCTTGCCAACCGTGGACTCTTCCGTTAAGACCAGACCTTCTGTCTCAAGGTCCTTTTTTCCATCAGGATCTCAAATCCTTAAATTTAAAGGTATGGAGATTGAACGCTTGATTCTTAGTCAGAGGTTTCTCTGACTCTGTGATTAATACTATGTTACAGGCTCGTAAATCTGTATCTAGGGAGATATATTATAGAGTCTGGAAGACTTATATTTCTTGGTGTCTTTTTCATCATTTTTCCTGGCATTCTTTTAGAATTCCAAGAATTTTACAGTTTCTTCAGGATGGTTTGGATTAAGGTTTGTCTGCAAGTTCCTTGAAAGGACAAATCTCTGCTCTTTCTGTTCTTTTTCACAGAAAGATTGCTAATCTTCCTGATATTCATTGTTTTGTACAAGCTTTGGTGCGTATAAAACCTGTTATTAAGTCAATTTCTCCTCCTTGGAGTTTGAATTTGGTTCTGGGGGCTCTTCAAGCTCCTCCGTTTGAACCTATGCATTCATTGGACATTAAATTACTTTCTTGGAAAGTTTTGTTCCTTTTGGCCATCTCTTCTGCCAGAAGAGTTTCTGAATTATCTGCTCTTTCTTGTGAGTCTCCTTTTTTGATTTTTCATCAGGATAAGGCGGTGTTGCGAACGTCTTTTGAATTTTTACCTAAGGTTGTGAATTCCAACAACATTAGTAGAGAGATTGTGGTTCCTTCATTATGTCCTAATCCTAAGAATTCTAAGGAGAAATCATTGCATTCTTTGGAT
Source organism: Bombina bombina (assembly GCF_027579735.1). NCBI lineage: Eukaryota > Metazoa > Chordata > Amphibia > Anura > Bombinatoridae > Bombina > Bombina bombina. The sequence goes on along the minus strand of NC_069505.1, from coordinate 235,630,674 downwards.
GTGGTTAGAGCTTTGAAATATTATGTTGAAGCTACTAAGACTTTCCGAAAGACTTCTAGTCTATTTGTTATCTTTTACGGTTCTAGGAAAGGTCAGAAGGCCTCTGCCATTTCTTTGGCATCCTGGTTGAAATCTTTAATTCATCATGCTTATGTCGAGTCGGGTAAAGCTCCGCCTCAAAGGATTACAGCTCATTCTACTAGGTCAGTTTCTACTTTCTGGGCGTTTAGGAATTAAGCTTCGGTTGATCAGATTTGCAAAGCAGCAACTTGGTCCTCTTTGCATACTTTTACTAAATTCTATCATTTTTATGTGTTTTCTTCTTCTGAAGCAGTTTTTGGTAGAAAAGTACTTCAGGCAGCTGTTTCAGTTTGAATCTTCTGCTTCTGTTTTCATTTAAACTTTATTTTGGGTGTGGATTATTTTCAGCAGGAATTGGCTGTCTTTATTTTATCCCTCCCTCTCTAGTGATTCTTGCGTGGAAAGATCCACATTTTGGGTAGTCATTATCCCATACGTCACTAGCTCATGGACTCTTGCTAATTACATGAAAGAAAACATAATTTATGTAAGAACTTACCTGATAAATTAATTTCTTTCATATTAGCAAGAGTCCATGAGGCCCACCCCTTTTTTTGTGGTGGTTATGATTTTTTTGTATAAAGCACAATTATTCCAATTCCTTATTTTTTATGCTTTCGCACTTTTTTCTTATCACCCCACTTCTTGGCTATTCGTTAAACTGATTTGTGGGTGTGGTGAGGGGTGTATTTATAGGCATTTTGAGGTTTGGGAAACTTTGCCCCTCCTGGTAGGAATGTATATCCCATACGTCACTAGCTCATGGACTCTTGCTAATATGAAAGAAATGAATTTATCAGGTAAGTTCTTACATAAATTAAGTTTTTCTTTCATGTAAGTGGCAATAGTCCATGAGCTAGTGACGTATGGGATATAATACCCAAGATGTGGAAGTCCGCAAGTCACTAGAGAGGGAGGGATAAAATAAAACAGCTATTTCCGCTGAGAAATTAATTCCCAAAAAATAATTGTTTTCATAAAAATTTCCAAAAAATTCAAATCAAAGGCATTAGAATCAAGCTGAGACAACTGCCTAAAAAACCTTTCTACCAAAGGCTGCTTCTAAAGAAGCAAACACATAAGAATGGTAAAATTAAGAAAAAGTAAGCAAAGAAGACCAAGTTGCTGCTTTGCAAATTTGATCAACTGATGCTTCAGTCTTAAGAGCCCAAGAAGTAGCAACTGATCTAGTAGAATGAGCTGTAATTCTCTGAGGAGGAGACTGCCCCGCCTCCAAATAAGCTTTTTGAAACAAGTCTCAACCAAAAAGCCAGGTAAAAAACAGAAGCTTTTTTGACTTATCCTGGAACAAGAAAAAATAAAAAATAGACTAGAAATCTTTCTGAAATCTTAAGTAGCCTCAACATAATATTTTAAAGCTCTTATCACATCCAAAGAATGTAAAGACCTTTCAAGAGTATTCATAAGATTAGGACACAAAAAAGAAACAACAATTTCCTTATTGATGTTGTTAGAATTCACAACTTTAGACAAAAAATTAAATGAAGTCTGCAAAATAACTTAATCTTGATGGAAAATCTAATAAAGAGACTCATAAGAGAGAGCAGACAATACAGAAACTCTTCAAACAGAAGAGATAGCCAAAATAAATAACACTTTCCAAGAAAGTAATTTAATGTCCAGAGAATGCATAGGCTGAAAAGGAGGAGCCTGTAAAATCTTCACGATGCTTACGTCATTACAGATGTTCCGAATACACATTCGGCACTATTTGACACTTTTTTAAAGTTATCAAATAGTTGACAGGTATGCTCGCGGCTATTCTGGCCCAGCGTAGCTGGTATTCAATCCGCCACCCTGGAGGCCGCGGATGCTATAGGAATCAATAAGAGTCTGAAAGCAGCATAAGCTTATTTTCGATGCTGCCAGATATCCCATTGATTTCTATGGTAGAAAACCAGTTACGTTTACACTAAACCCTAACATAAGCCCCGAGTCTAAACACCCCTAATCTGCCGCCCGACATCGCCGCTACCTACATAATGTTATTGACCCCTATTCCGCCGCTCCTGGACCCCCCCGCCACATAAATAAATGTATTAACCCCTAAACCACTGGCCTCCCACATCACTACCCCCAAACCGCCAGCCGTCCACATCGCCAAAAACGAAATTAAGCTATTAACCCCTAAACAAGCCGCTATCTTTAAATTAAAATTACCACATCCCTATCTTCAAATAAATTTAAACTTACCTGTAGAATTAAAATAAACTATTTTTAAACGATTAATTAACCAACCTTAACTATTATACTACACTTAAATTAAACTACCAATTAAATTAACTAAATTACGTATTAAAAAAAACCTAACCCTACTCAAATAATTTAAATCTACTATTTAACCTTATTAAAAATTACTAAATTACACAAAAAAATAAACGCTGTTACAAAAAATAAAAAACACTAAATTACGGAAATAAAAAATAATTACACCTAATCTAATAGCCCTATAAAAATAAAAAAGGCCCCTCCAAAAAAAAACTAGCCTACAATTAACTACCAATGGCCCTTAAAAGGGCCTTTTGCGGGGCATTGCCCCCAAGAAAACAGCTCTTTTACCTGTAAAAAAAAAAAAAATACAAACACCCCCCAACAGTAAAACCCACCACCCAACCCCCCCAAATAAAAAGCCTATCTAAAAAACCTAAGCTCCCCATTGTCCTGAAAAGGGCATTTGCATGGGCATTGCCATGAAAAGGACATTTGCATGGGCTTTGCCCTTAAAAGGGCATTTAGCTCTTTTACCTTCCCAGACCCTACTCTAAAAATAAAACCCACCCTAAAGTCTATTAAATAAGCCTATCACTAATTCCCCGACGATCTACTTACAGTTTTTGAAGTTCCGCTTGAAGGACCCATCCTGGCGACAAGAAGTCTTCATCCGGTCGGCCTCTTCCATCTTCATCCATCCGGCAAAGTCTTCATCCAGACGGCATCTTCTATCTTCATCCATCCGGCACGGAGCGGGTCCATCCTAAAGACATCCGGCGCGGAGCACCTCTTCAATACGGTTGCCGATGCAAGTGACATCATCTAAGATGGCGTCCCTTGCATTCCTATTGGCTGAAAGTTCCAATCAGCCAATAGGATTAGAGCTGCTAAAATTCTATTGGCTGTTCCAATCAGCCAATAGGATTTGAGCAGCTCTCATTCTATTGGCTGTTCCAATCAGCCAATAGAATTGAGCTCTACTGGAACAGCCAATAGGATGAGAGCTGCTCAAATCCTATTGACTGATTGGAACAGCCAATAGGATTTTAGCAGCTCTAATCCTATTGGCTGATTGGAACCTTTCAGCCAAAAGGAATGCAAGGGATGCCATCTTGGTTGATGTCACTTGCATTCAAGTTTCAGTTTACAGCGGCGACCGTATTGAAGAGGAGCTCCGCGCCGGATGTCTTCAGGATGGACCCGCTCCACCCCGGATGGATGAAGATAGAAGATGCCGTCTGGATAAAGACTTTGCCGGATGGATGAAGATGGAAGAGGCCGACCAGATGAAGACTTCTTGCCGGCTGGATGGATCCTTCAAGTGGATTGTTGGTGGTTAGTGTTAGGTTTATTTAAGGGTTTTTTAGGTGGGTTTTATTTTTAGAGTAGGGTCTGGGCAGTAAAAGAGCTAAATGCCCTTTTAAGGGCAATTCCCATACAAATGCCCTTTTCAGGGCAATGGGGAGCTTAGGTTATTTTAGATATATTTTTTTTATTTGGGGGGTTTGGGTGGTGGGTTTTACTGTTGGGGGGTGTTTGTATTTTTTTTACAGGTAAAGGAACTGATTTCTTTGGGGCAATGCCCTACAAAAGGCCCTTTTAAGGGCCATTGGTAGTTTATTGTAGGCTATTTTTTTTGGGGGGGAGGTGGGCTTTTTTTTATAGGTGTAATTCTTTTTTACTTTTGATAATGTGGTTTGTTTTTTTCTTCGTAATTTAGTGTTTTTTATTTTTTGTAACTTAGCGTTTATTTTTTTAATTTAAAGTTAGCAGGTTGTTAGGTTTAGGGGTTAATAGCTTAATTTAGTTTATTGCGATGTGGGGGGGCTGGCGGTTTAGGGGTTTATACATTTATTTAGTGGCTGCGGCGTCCGGGAGCGGCAGGATAGGGGTTAATAACTTTATTTAGGTGGTGGCAGGGTCCAGGAGCAGTGGGATAGGGGTTAATAACTTTATTTAGGTGGCGGCGGGTCCGGAAGCGGCAGGATAGGGCTTAATAACTTTATTTAGTGGCGGCGGGGTCCGGGAACGGCGGGATAGGGGTTAAACATTTTAGTATATTGGCGGCATTTTGTGACAGGGTATAAAGTTGGTAAAAAGCCGAATAGACGCAAGATCGATGACTGTTATTTAACAACAGTCCAATGCTCATCGCCCCGTACTTGGTGCACGGCTTTTTTTTATAAATATGGAGATCATATTCAGGTCCGTGGCCGCGATGTTAGGCGAGCGTATTGGTGGTGTCGTATTCAAGAAAGTTGACGGCTTGATAGATATCCCCCATAAAATCAGCTAATTAAACAATATACACACTTAGCTTTGGTAGAAATTGTGTACAGGCAGCTTAGTTCCTACAGTAAGATCAGAGGCAGGATCAGTTTGAGACATCTTGCAAAATGTAACAAAAAAGAAAAAATAACATTAAAACAAAATATCCAATTTCCTCAAAATAGCAGTTTCAGGAATGGAAAAAAATGCTTATGCTAAAATACATAAATGAAATAAAATCAAAAAGTAAACAACATAGCTCTCTGTAAACAAATGAGAGCAGAGAGCAAAAAAGGGAGTGACTTAATATAACAAATTTTTGGCGCCAATAATGACGCAAACAAAGATGACGCAAATGCAGAGAAAAAAAACCTTTGGCACCAAAGTTAACAAGAAATGACACAACTTGCTTCATTTGCATACAAAGAGAGAAGCGCTCTACCAGGAACGAACAACAGCTCAGTGGCTTGTTCTATGGCGATTTACCACCCGGAAGCAGCCTCTTTTAGACCAGTGTGCTTTTCACAGAAGAAAACTTTCCTGAAGTATATCAGTCTGATCCCGCCAAGTAAGGTCAGTCCAGCCCCGAAATACCAGGCAATTCTCTTCTGAACAAGGAACATGACAACCCCAGACGATCGTTTCGGCCTCCTATGGGCCTCATCAGTGAGGTGCAGCCACATTCCTCTAAGCACACTGGGCAAGGAGTCCACGTCTGGTTTCCCCCATCACCCATAGGGAGACTTCCCCAGGGTCATAATAATTTGCATACAAAGAGAGAAGCGCTCTACCAGGAACGAACAACAGCTCAGTGGCTTGTTCTATGGCGATTTACCACCCGGAAGCAGCCTCTTTTAGACCAGTGTGCTTTTCACAGAAGAAAACTTTCCTGAAGTATATCAGTCTGATCCCGCCAAGTAAGGTCAGTCCAGCCCCGAAATACCAGGCAATTCTCTTCTGAACAAGGAACATGACAACCCCAGACGATCGTTTCGGCCTCCTATGGGCCTCGTCAGTGAGGTGCAGCCACATTCCTCTAAGCACACTGGGCAAGGAGTCCACGTCTGGTTTCCCCCATCACCCATAGGGAGACTTCCCCAGGGTCATAATAATTTGCATACAAAGAGAGAAGCGCTCTACCAGGAACGAACAACAGCTCAGTGGCTTGTTCTATGGCGATTTACCACCCGGAAGCAGCCTCTTTTAGACCAGTGTGCTTTTCACAGAAGAAAACTTTCCTGAAGTATATCAGTCTGATCCCGCCAAGTAAGGTCAGTCCAGCCCCGAAATACCAGGCAATTCTCTTCTGAACAAGGAACATGACAACCCCAGACGATCGTTTCGGCCTCCTATGGGCCTCGTCAGTGAGGTGCAGCCACATTCCTCTAAGCACACTGGGCAAGGAGTCCACGTCTGGTTTCCCCCATCACCCATAGGGAGACTTCCCCAGGGTCATAATAATTTGCATACAAAGAGAGAAGCGCTCTACCAGGAACGAACAACAGCTCAGTGGCTTGTTCTATGGCGATTTACCACCCGGAAGCAGCCTCTTTTAGACCAGTGTGCTTTTCACAGAAGAAAACTTTCCTGAAGTATATCAGTCTGATCCCGCCAAGTAAGGTCAGTCCAGCCCCGAAATACCAGGCAATTCTCTTCTGAACAAGGAACATGACAACCCCAGACGATCGTTTCGGCCTCCTATGGGCCTCGTCAGTGAGGTGCAGCCACATTCCTCTAAGCACACTGGGCAAGGAGTCCACGTCTGGTTTCCCCCATCACCCATAGGGAGACTTCCCCAGGGTCATAATAATTTGCATACAAAGAGAGAAGCGCTCTACCAGGAACGAACAACAGCTCAGTGGCTTGTTCTATGGCGATTAACCACCCGGAAGCAGCCTCTTTTAGACCAGTGTGCTTTTCACAGAAGAAAACTTTCCTGAAGTATATCAGTCTGATCCCGCCAAGTAAGGTCAGTCCAGCCCCGAAATACCAGGCAATTCTCTTCTGAACAAGGAACATGACAACCCCAGACGATCGTTTCGGCCTCCTATGGGCCTCATCAGTGAGGTGCAGCCACATTCCTCTAAGCACACTGGGCAAGGAGTCCACGTCTGGTTTCCCCCATCACCCATAGGGAGACTTCCCCAGGGTCATAATAATTTGCATACAAAGAGAGAAGCGCTCTACCAGGAACGAACAACAGCTCAGTGGCTTGTTCTATGGCGATTTACCACCCGGAAGCAGCCTCTTTTAGACCAGTGTGCTTTTCACAGAAGAAAACTTTCCTGAAGTATATCAGTCTGATCCCGCCAAGTAAGGTCAGTCCAGCCCCGAAATACCAGGCAAATCTCTTCTGAACAAGGAACATGACAACCTCAGACGATCGTTTCGGCCTCCTATGGGCCTCGTCAGTGAGGTGCAGCCACATTCCTCTAAGCACACTGGGCAAGGAGTCCACGTCTGGTTTCCCCCATCACCCATAGGGAGACTTCCCCAGGGTCATAATAATTTGCATACAAAGAGAGAAGCGCTCTACCAGGAACGAACAACAGCTCAGTGGCTTGTTCTATGGCGATTTACCACCCGGAAGCAGCCTCTTTTAGACCAGTGTGCTTTTCACAGAAGAAAACTTTCCTGAAGTATATCAGTCTGATCCCGCCAAGTAAGGTCAGTCCAGCCCCGAAATACCAGGCACTGACGAGGCCCACAATAGGCCGAAACGTACGTCTGGGGTTTTGCTGTTTCTCTTGTTCAGAGAAGGATTGCCTGGTATTTCGGGGCTGGACTGTACTGTGAAGTCAGGATCAGACTGATATGCTTCAGGAAAGTTTTTCTCTGTGAAAGGCACATGTTGGGCAAAAAGAGGCTGCTTCTTGGGTGGTAACTAGCCATAGAACAAGCTATTATGCTATTGTTCGTTTCCAGGTTGAGCGCTTCTCTCTTTTTATTTATGCAAATTATGACATTTTGGGAAGTCTCCCTAAGTGTGATGCGGGAATCCAGACGTGGACCCGTTGCTCAGTGTGCCTAGAGGGATATGGCTGCACCTCACTGACGAGGCCCACAATAGGCCGAAACGTACGTCTGGGGTTTTGCTGTTTCTCTTGTTCAGAGAAGGATTGCCTGGTATTTCGGGGCTGGACTGTACTGTGAAGTCAGGATCAGACTGATATGCTTCAGGAAAGTTTTTCTCTGTGAAAGGCACATGTTGGGCAAAAAGAGGCTGTTTCTTGGGTGGTAACTAGCCATAGAACAAGCTATTATGCTATTGTTCGTTTCCAGGTTGAGCGCTTCTCTCTTTTTATTTATGCAAATTATGACATTTTGGGAAGTCTCCCTAAGTGTGATGCGGGAATCCAGACGTGGACCCGTTGCTCAGTGTGCCTAGAGGGATATGGCTGCACCTCACTGACGAGGCCCACAATAGGCCGAAACGTACGTCTGGGGTTTTGCTGTTTCTCTTGTTCAGAGAAGGATTGCCTGGTATTTCGGGGCTGGACTGTACTGTGAAGTCAGGATCAGACTGATATGCTTCAGGAAAGTTTTTCTCTGTGAAAGGCACATGTTGGGCAAAAAGAGGCTGCTTCTTGGGTGGTAACTAGCCATAGAACAAGCTATTATGCTATTGTTCGTTTCCAGGTTGAGCGCTTCTCTCTTTTTATTTATGCAAATTATGACATTTTGGGAAGTCTCCCTAAGTGTGATGCGGGAATCCAGACGTGGACCCGTTGCTCAGTGTGCCTAGAGGGATATGGCTGCACCTCACTGACGAGGCCCACAATAGGCCGAAACGTACGTCTGGGGTTTTGCTGTTTCTCTTGTTCAGAGAAGGATTGCCTGGTATTTCGGGGCTGGACTGTACTGTGAAGTCAGGATCAGACTGATATGCTTCAGGAAAGTTCTTCTCTGTGAAAGGCACATGTTGGGCAAAAAGAGGCTGCTTCTTGGGTGGTAACTAGCCATAGAACAAGCTATTATGCTATTGTTCGTTTCCAGGTTGAGCGCTTCTCTCTTTTTATTTATGCAAATTATGACATTTTGGGAAGTCTCCCTAAGTGTGATGCGGGAATCCAGACGTGGACCCGTTGCTCAGTGTGCCTAGAGGGATATGGCTGCACCTCACTGACGAGGCCCACAATAGGCCGAAACGTAGGTCTAGGGTTTTGCTGTTTCTCTTGTTCAGAGAAGGATTGCCTGGTATTTCGGGGCTGGACTGTACTGTGAAGTCAGGATCAGACTGATATGCTTCAGGAAAGTTTTTCTCTGTGAAAGGCACATGTTGGGCAAAAAGAAGCTGCTTCTTGGGTGGTAACTAGCCATAGAACAAGCTATTATGCTATTGTTCGTTTCCAGGTTGAGCGCTTCTCTCTTTTTATTTATACAACTTGCTTCATAACAAGCGCGACTTCGCACCCAAAAAATTTGCGTCAACAAAGACGTAAGAAATTACGTGACTCCCGTCACAACAAACGCAACCTCCGCGCCAAAATATTTGCGCCAAGAATAACGCAATAAAAAGTATTTTGCGCCATCGCGAGCCTAATTTGCCAGCGAAAATTTGAAAATACAAGTCTGAAGTCACAACTACCTGGAAAACCAGGTAAGAAAAAAATTACTAAATTTCTCCCAAAAGCATAATTTCCATGTTGAAACTGTTAGACTGCAAAGGGAAATAAATATAGACCTGACTTATGGCAAATATATGCAATATATATTAAAACTTTAAAATATAAAGTGCAAAACATAGCTGAGCGTGTCTTAAAAAATAATATATACTTACCTGAAGACACCCATCCACATATAGCAGACAGCCAAACCAGTACTGAAACATATCAGCAGAGGTAATGGTAGAGGAGTATGTCGATCTGTAAAGGGAGGTGGCAGATGAATCCCCACGACCTAATTTACAGAGAGCCTTAGAATATATTTCCCATAGGTGAAAACATGTCATCATTAGGCAAATACTCCTTCGCATCCCTCAGACAAACACTTTACTTTGAGAGAAATTGGGCTTCAAAATGCTTAGAAGCGCCTTTCACAGAAGAAAATCAAACATGACTTACTTAACCATCCTCTAATGAAGTAAAATTTGCAAAACTGAAGTATGAGTAAGGTGAGGGGTGTATTTATAGGCATTTTGAGGTTTGGGAAGCTTTGCCCCCTCCTGGTAGGAATGTATATCCCATATGTCACTAGCTCATGGACTCTTGCCACTTGTATGAAAGAAAAATATTTTTGAAATGGGCGGCTGGAGCGTGAGATATTAGAATTTCATTGCTATATTAAAAAGTAAGTTATAGCGAATCTTCGTTAAAATTGATTAATTTTCCATTCAGGATCTGATTATACAAATTGTAAACTTTATCATCACTTTAATATAATATTATAATGTTTAGAGCACAAATCACTATATTCCATAAATTCATTTAATATAAAATACATCATTCCAAATATGTTTATAAAAGATGCAATAAAATGTAGATTTTGATTTGCTGAAAAAATAATTTAGTTCTCTAGTTCACTCTGTGTGTCTTTCATATAAAATATTCACATCAAAGCATCAAAGAAATGCATCTGCATTTAAATATTTAACCCATATAGGGTAAAACTAAATTCTGAACAATGAATCTTAAAGCTAAATAATATTCAAGGGACATTTCATGCACATAGATGAATTACATCTTTGGATAGAAAAATATTTATAATGTACATGTACTGGCGAAAATGTTTCTGGATAAAAAGTTATCACTGTTTAAGTGTTAGCATTTTTCTCTGCATGTGAAGCATAACTAGATATTCTCAGTGCACCAGCATTTTAAATATTGCAACTGCTCAGAAAACTAGTGGGGTCTTCTTCATGCCAATTGAGTTATTAACAGATGATACATGCACCTTAAACCATCTGAAGAAATACTGGCGCACAGAGCACTCTTGAAACCGAAACGGCTTTTTACTAGAAGCATTTTTGCTAATATGTCGTGTATATTGGATAAATGCTTCTATTCAAAACTGAAATGCACCAATGTGTATTCCAATTTTGGCTGGAATGTCCCTTTAATATTCAATCCTAGTTTTTATATACAAAAAAATCTCTCTTTTATGCAAATGAAATAATCTGCCCCCTCCTTGCAATAATCTTTAGGGACAATGGCTCAATATTCTGTACAATCACAAAAATAAAGATCATGAAGGAATCAGTCTCATAGATGTGAAGACCAGAAAACTGTTACTGCATCAAGGTAACGCTGCAAAATAGCCACTTAAACCCATCAATACTCCGTATAGCCAAAATCATTGCAATGTACGGTCCCTGGAACATAAACATATCCGTGCAGGAAAATAACACGCCACATAACCAGGGAGCAGGGACTCACTTTCAACGATCAGATCGATCCAAAGCCGAACCTGTCGGCGTCCCTCACCCTCTCTCGGCACAGGAATTCTGCATTTGTCAGCGTCTATGACATCACAGATCCGGGACTCTCAATGAAGACAACTAAACATGGCTATGGGAGCAGGTACAGGTTCGGAGCGGTGCCATGAGCAATCCAGCTGTTAATAGAAACTCAGAAACAAAAGGAGGAAATGCTCAATAAAAGTTAAAAATGTATTTGTAATCCAAGAAGGTAAAAATACACACATAGAGGAACACAATGTGCAGTAGAGCGTAGCACCACTGGCTTACGCGTTTCGGCTTATGCCGTAATCATAGCCTAAGGTGCTATGTCTAGCTCAAGACTTAAAACAGGTATAGAAAAATCCTATTAGTTAAAACAAAATATGCCATAAATGCACAGGGCAACCAACAGCACGAATGAAATACAAGTTGTAACATACATGTACATGTTTAAGCAAATAATGTTACAATTAAACTATTTATATACTAAACAAGTACAATGTTTCATACATATATTATGAACCAGATAGTAACAATCAGTTAGATCGTATATAGTTATATACAAATAACGTACTAGTACATGAATACTTAGAGAAAGGCAGAAAGGATAAAGAACATATAATACATGCATGAGCAGGATACACAAACGGACGTATATGAAAATCATTGAATAAAATCAAACTGGTCATACTATGCGTAACTGGTAAAAACTATCATGAAATTCAACACCACATAATTATATGAGCCAGCAGAGTGTTTCTGACTAGGACACACACACATTGCAGCTGAACTGAGAGAAGCTGATAAAAGGCATACGGCTATATGAGCAAAGACACGGGCAAGGTCCTGTAGCTGCTTTTCTACATCTGTGGAAGTCAGAAAGAGATTCTACCAACACTGCGCGACACTTACCTCATATTGATTGGGGGTAAGGAGTGTAAGTAGATACCATACGGGGTTTTGCCCTCTCCAGACACTGTGGATCACTATTTTATTCTATATATAACACCACTCATCACATACTCCAGCTTCGTTTTGGTGTGATCTTACTTCTTGAATTTTATGAACTGCTCCATTCATTTTCTAACTTTATGCTTTTGGCAGTGATATTTTAAGCGATTGTATATATTTTATATTCTATTCTATTTTATTTTGGGTGTGTGCCTTTCTTTCTCAATGTCACTGCACTATTGGGTTTTTACTTATGCGATATATATATATATATATATATATATATATATATATATATATATATATACCACTGATATTGATTTACTGTATATTGTTATTATTCTATATGACTATTGTTTACTGTATCTATTTTTTCTGTGTATATATCAGGACCCTCTGAATATCTGGATTCATATAGTTATTAACCCTTGTTATTATATTTCAATACTCCTTTACCCTTCTATATCTGTCTATCTACTGGGATATACACACACATATATACATACACACACACACACACATATATAATGATAAATAGATTAGGGCAGCATACGAATGAACTGCTAGTTTTTGGAGATCTTAGATTCTTTACTGCGCCTGACTCACAACCCTTTGCTTCCACATAATTATAAATGAACAATTTACTCCCAAAAATGTATGAGGTCAAATCTAGAATTAAGACCATGTGGTATCCTAGTGCTCATTCAAAATATCCAGTACATCTCCCTTTTGGCTAAAAGAAGATCAGGGTCACCACCCCGTTTGGGGATTTTTACCTTTTCAATAACACACCATTTCAAAGTATTAAGAGAATAATTATGCCGTGTAGCAAAATGTTGAATCAAAGGAGTGGAGGATTTCTCAACTGTGATAGTTGAAAAGTGTTCCCTGATACGAGTATTGATATCTCGACTGGTGAGCCCAATGTATTGGACCTTACATTGGACACAATTGACCAAATAGATCACACCAGTGGAGGTACAATTGAGGCATGGTTTTATTTCAAACGCTTCTCCCTTGGTCTCAGATTTAAAGGTAGAAGTGACATGAACCTAGTCACAGGGTTTTTCATTTCCTGTGTCCACATTTAAACATGCCTACATGTCTAAGCCATGACGAGGAAGATTGTGTGGTGGGTTTTAACTGGGTAAGAGACAAAATAGACCCTAGAGTTCTACATTTTCTGTAGGAACACCTCATACCCTTTTTAGTTACCATGGCAAGACTATCATCCGCAGCAACAATAGAGAAATGCCTTTTGATAATGTTACATATATCCTGGTATTGGGCACTATAATTAGTTACAACGTGCATACCATCAAAAACTCCTCTATTCTTGTTGGAACATTTCTCATGTAAAAAAAGTCTGTCTAGGCTCCACTTCCACAGACTGTCTAGCTCTTAATATGTTCCTTTGTGGGTAATGTCTCTCTCTAAGTCTCTTTGCCAAATCATCTGCTTCAACTAGAAACTAGAAAAATTTTGCCTTATTCTGGTGTACTGCCCCTTGGCCACAGCAAAGGTTACATGCTTTGGATGGCAGCTAGAGGCAGGAAGGAGAGTATTGCCCGAAATGGGTTTTTCGATACAACCTAGTCATCACCTTGCCATTCTGACCACCTGTAAGCGTAAGTTCAAGGAAGTTAATCTTTATTGGGTCATGTTCAAAGGTGAACCGAAGGCCCAAATCATTATGATTCAGAAAATCCACAAAACAAGAAATTAATTCCTCAGGACCTAGCCAAATAAGCAGCAGGTCATCAATAAAGCGTTTGTAGAAGCCTATATGAGACCTGTAGGGATTTCTATCTCCAAAGATGTGCACTAGCTCCCACCAGCCAAGATATACATTTGCGTAGGAGGGGGCAAATTTCGCCCCCATAGCTGTGCCACACCTCTGGAAATAGAAATCATCCAAGTTATGAGTGAGGAGAAATTACGTGATCCTAATAACATATTTCTAAAAATCAATAGTATAATCAGAAAAATGATATAGAAAAAAACGAATAGCTTTGTTTCCTTCAGAATGGGGAATCAAGGAATACAGGGCTACTACATCAATGGTGATCCATATAGAGCCCAGTTTCCAATTGACATTACTTAGTAAATTCAAAACATGTTTGGTATCTTGTATATAAGAAACAAGAGAGGTAACTAAGAGTTGCAGAATAGAATCGAACCATTGAGAGGTATGTTCCAACAGAGAATCACTGCCACTGACTATGGGACGGCCTTTAACATCTGTTAGGAACTTGTGAACTTTAGGGAGATAGTGAAACCATGGAATCTTTGTAAATTTCACATCCATGTATTCGGCTGTTTTCTCATCCAAGAAACCGTACTCAACACCATCATCCAATATATCCCTAAATTCAAGTTGAAACCTAATTGTCGGGTTCCTAGGCAAAACCTCATAGTCACTGGCATTGTGTAACTGTCGTAACGCTTCAGTTATGTACTGGGCTCGGTCCATCACAACAACCGATCCACCCTTGTCTGCAGGGCGTATGACCGGGGTGTTATTTTCCTCTAGGAATTTTAAGGCCTCTCTCTGAATTTTAGTCAAATTGGGTCTGTACTGTTTGTTAGAGTCCTTTAGAGCCACCAAATCATTCTCAAACCATTTGTGAAAGGTTTCAAGGATATTCCCCCTGCTCTGTATAGGATAAAATCTAGAGCTACTTCTGAGAGATACACCTATGTTCCTAGTACCCTCACCACTCCTACCCTTGATTCCAATAAGCGCAAGGAAATTAGATCACAATTATCTGAAAAATCTATAAATTCAGGTAGGGGTTGTGCTTGACTAATAGGCCTATCATCTGAAACTGGGGCTGTCTCATTTCCAAAATGCTTTTTCAGAGTCAAGTTTCTAACAAATGGTTTAGATCCAAAAGTGTCTGAAAGATGTCAAAATCAATAGTGGGGGCAAAACCTAAACCTAAACTCAACAAATCTTCCTGGTCTGAGGATAACACAGTACTGGACAAATTAATTACATTGGTTATTTGTACTTGCGTTGATATCTTTCCTGTATATTTTGTGTGTTTTGTATGACTGACATGTTTAGTGTGTTCGTCCCCCCTCCTGTTGGATCCTGCTCTACCGGAAAAACCTTATCCAACATACACCACAATCAAATTGTACACAGACAGTTCAGTCAGAACTGGATAAGGTTTTTCCAGGGGAGCAGGATCCAACAGGAGGGGGTATGAACACACTAAACATGTCAGTCTTACAAAACACACAAAATATACAGGAAAGATATTAACTCTGGGGCAATCGCCCGGTGAGCAAGTACAAATAACCAATGTAATTAATTTGTCCAGTACTGTGTTATCCTCAGACCAGGAAGATTTGTTGAGTCTGGGTTTAGGTTTTGCCCCCAATATTGATTTTGACATCTTTCAGACACTTTTGGATCTAAACCGTTTTGTTGGAAACTTGACTCTGAAAAAGCATTTTGGAAATGAGACAGCCCCAGTTTCAGATGATAGGCCTATTAGTCAAGCACAACCCCAACCTGAATTTATTGATTTTTCAGATAATTGTGATCTAATTTCATTGCGCTTATTGGAATCAAGGGTAGGAGTGGTGAGAGTACTAGGAACATAGGTGTATCTCTCAGAAGTAGCTCTAGATTTTATCCTATACAGAGCAGGGGGAATATCCTTGAATCCTTTCACAAACGGGTTGAAAATGATTTTGTGTCTCTAAAGGACTCTAACAAACAGTACAGACCCAATTTAACCAAAATTCAGAGAGAGTCTTTAAAATCCCTAGAGAAAAATAACACCCTGGTCATACGCTTGCAGACAAGGGTGGATCGGTTGGTGTGATGGACCGAGCCCAGTACATAACTGAAGCGTTACGACAGTTACACAATGTCGGTGACTATGAGGTTTTGCCTAGGGACACGTCAATTAGGTTTCAACTTGAACTTAGGGATATATTGGATGATGGTGTTGAGTACAGTTTCTTGGATGAGAAAACAGCCAAATACAAAAATGTGAAATTTCCAAAGATTCCATGGTTTCACTATCTCCCTAAAGTTTGCAAGTCCCTAACAGATGTTAAAGGCCGTCCCATAGTCAGTGGCATTCATTCTCTGTTGGAACATATCTCTCAATGGTTGGATTCTATTCTGCAACCCTTAGTTACCTCTCTTGTTTCTTATATACAAGATACCAAACATGTTTTGAATTTACTAAGTAATGTCAATTGGAAATTGGGCTCTATATGGCTCACCATTGATGTAGTGGCCCTGTATTCCTTGATTCCCCATTCTGAAGGCATCAAAGCTATTAGTTTTTTTCTATCTAATTTTTCTGATTATACTATTGATTTTCAGAAATATGTTAATAGGATCACGCAATTTCTCCTCACTCATAACTTTTTTAAGTTTGAGGATGATTTCTATCTCCAGAGGTGTGGCACAGCTTTGGGGGCGAAATTTGCCCCCTCCTATGCCAATTTCTATCTTGGCTGGTGGG